>NW_025727684.1:370845-558143 GCF_021461385.2 Schistocerca piceifrons | reverse complement strand
CTCCTGTGAGTCCAGTTTTACATTCCGACGTTTCACTTCAGGTTTACTGTATACCTTGCACCGTCTTATTGACAATGAAACACAAAAATTGCATCGGAATTAAATTCAAAAGGCACAATGCCGACTTGAGTACAAGAGGACTGACACTAACTTTCTATGATTTGAAACTTTCCTTTGAGTCCAGTTTTAGATTCCGATGCTTCACTTCAGGTTTACTCTATCTCTTGGACCTTCTTATTGACGATGAAACACAGAAATAGCATCCGATTTTAATTCAACTGGCACAATGCCGACTTAAGAACTAGAGGACTGACACTCTCACTTTCTACGATTTGAACCTCTCCTGTGAATCCAGTTTTGGATTCCGATGCTTCACTGCAGGTTTACTGTATACCTTGCACCGTCTTGTTGACGATGAAACACAGAAAATGTATCGGAATTAAATTCAAAAGGCACAATGCCGCCTTAAGTACGAGAGGACTGACACTCTAACTTTCTATGATTTGAACCTCTCCTGTGAGTCCAGTTTTAGATTCCGATGCTTCATTTCAGGTTTACTGTATACCTTGCACCTTCTTATTGACGATGAGGCACAGAAATTGCATCAGAATTTAACACAAAAGGCACAATGCCGACTTAAGTACAAGAGGACTGTCTCTCTCCCTTTCTAAGATTGGAACCTCTCCTGTGAGTCCAGTTTTGATTCCGATGCTTCACTTCAGGTTTACTGTATACCTTGCATCTTCTTATTGACGATGAAACACAGAAATTGCATCGGAATTAAATTCAAACGACACTATGCCGATTTAAGTATAAGAGGACTGACACTCTATCTATGATTTGAACCCCTTCTGTGAGTCCAGTTTTAGATTCCGCTGCTCACATCAGGTTTACTGTATCCCTTGGACTTTCTTATTGACGATGAAACACAGAAATTGCATCCGAATTTCATACAAATTGCACGATGCCGACTTAAGTAAAAGAGGACTGTCACTCTCACTTTCTATGATTTGAACCTCTCCTGTGAGTCCAGTTTAGTTTCCGATGCTTCACTACAGGTTTACTGTATACCTTGGACCTTTTTATTGACGATGAAACACAGAAATTGCATCCGATTTTAATGCAAATGGCACAATGCCGAATAAAGAACTAGAGGAATGACACTCTCACTTTCTACGATTTGAACCTCTCCTGTGAGTCCAGTTTTGGATTCCGATGCTTCACTTCAGTTTTACTGTATTCCTTGCACCGTCTTATTGACGATGAAACACAGAAATTGCATCGGAATTAAATTCAAAAGGCACAATGCCGCCATAAATACAAGAGGACTGACACTCTAACTCTCTATGATTTGAACCTTTCCCGTGAGTCCAGTTTTAGATTCCGATGCTTCACTTCAGGTTTACTGTATCCCTTGCACCTTCTTATTGACGATGAAATACAGAAATTGCATCCGAATTTAATACAAAAGTCACAATGCCGACTTAAGTAAAAGAGGATTGACACTCTCTCTTTCTATGATTTGAACCTCTCCTGTGAGTCCAGTTTTAGATTCCGATGCTTCACTTAAGGTTTATACCTTGCACCGTCTTATTGACGATGAAACACAGAAATTGCATCGGTATTAAATTCAAAAGGCACAATGCCGACTTAAGTACAAGAGGACTGACACTCTCCCTTTCTATGATTTGAACCTCTCCTGTGAGTCCAGTTTTAGATTCCGATTCTTCACTTCAGGTGTACTGTATCCCTTGATACTTCTTATTGACGATGAAACACAGATATTGCATCGGAATTTATTACAGAAGGCACAATGCCGACTTAAGTACAAGAAGATTGACACTCTCAGTTTCTATGATTTGAACTTCTCCTGTGAGTCCAGTTTTAGATTCCGACATTTCACTTGAGGTTTACTGTATACCTTGCACCGTCTTATTGACGATGAAACACAAAAATATCATCGGAATTAAATTGAAAAGGCACAATGCCGTCTTAAGTACAAGAGGACTGACACTAACTTTCTATGATTTGAAACTTTCCTTTGAGTCCAGTTTTAGATTCCGATGCTTCACTTCAGGTTTACTCTATCTCTTGGACCTTCTTATTGACGATGAAACACAGAAATTGCATCCTATTTTAATTCAAATGGCACAATGCCGACTTAAGAACTAGAGGACTGAGACTCTCACTTTCTACGATTTGAACCTCTCCTGTGAGTCCAGTTTTGGGTTCCGATGCTTCACTTCAGGTTTACTGTATACCTTGCACCGTCTTATTGACATTCAAACAAAGAAATTGCATCGGAATTAAATTCAAAAGGCACAATGCCGCCTTAAGTACGAGAGGACTGACACTCTAACTCTCTATGATTTGAACCTCTCTTGTGAGCCCAGTTTTAGATTCCGATGCTTCACTTCAGGTTTACTGTATACCTTTTCTTATTGACGATGAAACACAGAAATTGCATCGGAATTAAATTCAAAAGACACAATGCCGATTTGAGTATAAAAGGACTGACACTCTATCTATGATTTGAACCCCTCCTGTGAGTCCAGTTTTAGATTCCGATGCTTCACTTCAGGTTTAATGTATCCCTTGGACCTTTTTATTGACGATGAAACACAGAAATTGCAACTAAATTTAATACAAAAGGCACATTGCCGACTTAAGTACAAGAGGACTGACACTCTCGTTTTCTAAGATTTGAACCTCTCCTGTGGGTCCAGTTTTAGATTCCGATGCTTCACTTTAGGTTTTCTGTATACCATGCATCTTCGTATTGACGATGAAACACAGAAATTGCATCCGAATTTAATACAAAAGGTACAGTGCCGACTTAAGTACAAGAGGACTGACACTCTCCCTTTCTATGATTTGAACCTCTCCTGTGAGTCCAGTTTTAGATTCCGATTCTACACTTCAGGTGTACTGTGTCCCTTGATACTTCTTATTGACGATGAAACAAGGAAATTGCATCGGAATTTATTACAAAAGGCACAATGCCGACTTAAGTACAAGAAGATTGACACTCTCACTTTCTATGATTTGAACTTCTCCTGTGAGTCCAGTTTTAGATTCCGACATTTCACTTGAGGTTTACTGTATACCTTGCACCGTCTTATGGACGATGAAACACAAAAATATCATCGGAATTAAATTCAAAAGGCACAATGCCGTCTTAAGTACAAGAGGACTGACACTAACTTTCTATGATTTGAAACTTTCCTTTGAGTCCAGTTTTAGATTCCGATGCTTCACTTCAGGTTTACTGTATCCCTTGCACCTTCTTATTGACGATGAAATACAGAAATTGCATCCGAATTTAATACAAAAGTCACAATGCCGACTTAAGTAAAAGAGGATTGACACTCTCTCTTTCTATGATTTGAACCTCTCCTGTGAGTCCAGTTTTAGATTCCGATGCTTCACTTCAGGTTTATACCTTGCACCGTCTTATTGACGATGAAACACAGAAATTGCATCGGTATTAAATTCAAAAGGCACAATGCCGACTTAAGTACAAGAGGACTGACACTCTCCCTTTCTATGATTTGAACCTCTCCTGTGAGTCCAGTTTTAGATTCCGATTCTTCACTTCAGGTGTACTGTATCCCTTGATACTTCTTATTGACGATGAAACACAGAAATTGCATCGGAATTTATTACAGAAGGCACAATGCCGACTTAAGTACAAGAAGATTGACACTCTCAGTTTCTATGATTTGAACTTCTCCTGTGAGTCCAGTTTTAGATTCCGACATTTCACTTGAGGTTTACTGTATACCTTGCACCGTCTTATTGACGATGAAACACAAAAATATCATCGGAATTAAATTGAAAAGGCACAATGCCGTCTTAAGTACAAGAGGACTGACACTAACTTTCTATGATTTGAAACTTTCCTTTGAGTCCAGTTTTAGATTCCGATGCTTCACTTCAGGTTTACTCTATCTCTTGGACCTTCTTATTGACGATGAAACACAGAAATTGCATCCTATTTTAATTCAAATGGCACAATGCCGACTTAAGAACTAGAGGACTGAGACTCTCACTTTCTACGATTTGAACCTCTCCTGTGAGTCCAGTTTTGGGTTCCGATGCTTCACTTCAGGTTTACTGTATACCTTGCACCGTCTTATTGACATTCAAACAAAGAAATTGCATCGGAATTAAATTCAAAAGGCACAATGCCGCCTTAAGTACGAGAGGACTGACACTCTAACTCTCTATGATTTGAACCTCTCTTGTGAGCCCAGTTTTAGATTCCGATGCTTCACTTCAGGTTTACTGTATACCTTTTCTTATTGACGATGAAACACAGAAATTGCATCGGAATTAAATTCAAAAGACACAATGCCGATTTGAGTATAAAAGGACTGACACTCTATCTATGATTTGAACCCCTCCTGTGAGTCCAGTTTTAGATTCCGATGCTTCACTTCAGGTTTAATGTATCCCTTGGACCTTTTTATTGACGATGAAACACAGAAATTGCAACTAAATTTAATACAAAAGGCACATTGCCGACTTAAGTACAAGAGGACTGACACTCTCGTTTTCTAAGATTTGAACCTCTCCTGTGGGTCCAGTTTTAGATTCCGATGCTTCACTTTAGGTTTTCTGTATACCATGCATCTTCGTATTGACGATGAAACACAGAAATTGCATCCGAATTTAATACAAAAGGTACAGTGCCGACTTAAGTACAAGAGGACTGACACTCTCCCTTTCTATGATTTGAACCTCTCCTGTGAGTCCAGTTTTAGATTCCGATTCTACACTTCAGGTGTACTGTGTCCCTTGATACTTCTTATTGACGATGAAACAAGGAAATTGCATCGGAATTTATTACAAAAGGCACAATGCCGACTTAAGTACAAGAAGATTGACACTCTCACTTTCTATGATTTGAACTTCTCCTGTGAGTCCAGTTTTAGATTCCGACATTTCACTTGAGGTTTACTGTATACCTTGCACCGTCTTATGGACGATGAAACACAAAAATATCATCGGAATTAAATTCAAAAGGCACAATGCCGTCTTAAGTACAAGAGGACTGACACTAACTTTCTATGATTTGAAACTTTCCTTTGAGTCCAGTTTTAGATTCCGATGCTTCACTTCAGGTTTACTCTATCTCTTGGACCTTCTTATTGACGATGAAACACAGAAATTGCATCCTATTTTAATTCAAATGGCACAATGCCGACTTAAGTAAAAGACGACTGACACTCTCACTTTCTGTGATTTTATCCTGTCCTGTGAGTCCAGTTTTAGATTCAAATGCTTCACTTCAGGTTTACTGTATACCTTGGATCTTCTTATTGACGATGAAACACAGAAATTGCATCCGAATTAAATTCAAAATTCACAATCCCGAATTAAGTACAAGAGGACTGACACTCTAATTTTCTATGATTTGAACATCTTCTGTGAGTCCAGGTTTAGATTCCGATGCTTCATTTCAGGTTTACTGTATCCCTTGGACCTTCTTATTGACGATGAAACGCAGAAATTGCATCCGAATTTAATACAAAAAGCACAATGAAGAATTAAGTACATGAGGACTGACACTCTCGCTTTCTATGATTTGAACCTTTCCTGTGAGTCCAGTTTTAGATTCCGATGCTTCACTTCAGGTTTACTGTTTCCCTTGGACCTTCTTATTGACGATGCAACACAGAAATTGCATCCGAACTTAATACAAAATGCACAATGCCGACTTAAGTGGAAGAGGATTGACACTCTCATTTTCTATGATTTGAACCTCTCCTGTAAATCCAGTTTTAGATTCCAATGCTTCACATCAGGTTTACTGTATATCTTGGATCTTCTTATTGACGATGAAACACAGAAATTGCATCCGAATTAAATTCAAAATTCACAATCCCGAATTAAGTACAAGAGTACTGACACTCTAACTTTCTATGATTTGAAAATCCCCTGTGAGTCCAGTTTTAGATTCCGATGCTTCATTTCAGGTTTACTGTATCTCTTGGACATTCTTATTGACGATGGAACACAGAAATTGCATCCGAATTTAATACAAAGGGCACAATGCCGACTTAAGTACAAGAGGACTTACACTCTCCCTTTGTATGATTTGAACCTCTCCTGTGAGACCAGTTTAAGATACCGATGCTTCATTTCAGGTTTACTGTATACCTTGCACCTTCTTATTGACGATGAGGTGCAGAAATTGCATCAGAATTTAACACAAAAGGCACAATGCCGACTTAAGTACAAGAGGACTGACTCTCTCCCTTTCTAAGATTTGAACCTCTCCTGTGAGTCCAGTTTTGATTATGATGCTTCACTTCAGGTTTACTGTATACCTTGCATCTTCTTATTGACGATGAAACACAGAAATTGCATCGGAATGACGTTCAAAAGACACGAAGCCGACTTAAGTACAAGAGGACTGACACTCTAACTCTCTATGATTTGAACCTTTCCCGTGAGTCCAGTTTTCGATTCCGATGCTTCACTTCAGGTTTACTGTATCCCTTGCACCTTCTTATTGACGATGAAATACAGAAATTGCATCCGAATTTAATACAAAAGTCACAATGCCGACTTAAGTAAAAGAGGATTGACACTCCCTCTTTCTATGATTTGAACCTCTCCTGTGAGTCCAGTTTTAGATTCCGATGCTTCACTTCAGGTTTACTCGATACCTTGCACCTTCTTATTGATGATGATACACAGAAATTGCATCGGTATTAAATTCAAAAGGCACAATGCCGACTTAAGTGCAAGAGGACTGACACTCTAACTCTCTATGATTTGAACCTCTCCTGTGAGCCCAGTTTTAGATTCCGATGCTTCACTTCAGGTATACTGTATACCTTTTCTTATTGACGATGAAACACAGAAATTGCATCGGAATTAAATTCAAAAGACACAATGCCGATTTGAGTATAAAAGGACTGACACTCTATCTATGATTTGAACCCCTCCTGTGAGTCCAGTTTTAGATTCCGATGCTTCACTTCAGGTTTAATGTATGCCTTGGACATTCTTATTGACGATGAAACGCAGAAATTGCATCCGAATTTAATACAAAAGGCACAATGCCGACTTAAGTACATGAGGACTGACACTCTCGCTTTCTATGATTTGAACCTTTCCTGAGAGTCCAGTTTTAGATTCCGATGCTTCACTTCAGGTTTACTAATTCCCTTGGACCTTCTTATTGACGATGAACACAGAAATTGCATCCGAACTTAATACAAAATGCACAATGCCGACTTAAGTGGAAGAGGATTGACACTCTCACTTTCTATGATTTGAACCTCTCCTGTAAATCCAGTTTTAGATTCTGATGCTTCACTTCAGGTTTACTGTATACCGTGTACCTTCTTATTGATGATGAAACACAGAAATTGCATCGAAATTAAATTCAAAAGACACAATGCCGACTTAAGTACAAGAGGACTGTCTCTCTAACTATCTATGATTTGAACCTCTCCTGTGAGTCCAATTTTAGATTCCGATTCTTCACTTCAGGTGTACTGTATACCTTGATACTTCTTATTGACGATGAAACACAGAAATTGCATCGGAATTTATTACAAAAGGCACAATGCCGACTTAAGTACAAGAAGATTGACACTCTCACTTTCTATGATTTGAACTTCTCCTGTTAGTCCAGTTTTAGATTCCGACATTTCACTTGAGGTTTACTGTATACCTTGCTCCGTCGTATTGACGATAAAACACAAAAATTGCATCGGAATTAAATTCAAAAGGCACAATGCCGACTTCAGTACAAGAGGACTGACACTAACTTTCCATGATTTGAAACTTTCCTTTGAGTCCAGTTTTAGATTCCGATGCTTCACTTCAGGTTTACTCTATCTCTTGGACTTTCTTATTGACGATGAAACACAAAATTGCATCCCATTTTAATTCAAATGGCACAATGCCGACTTAAGAACTAGAGGACTGAGACTCTCACTTTCTACGATTTGAACCTCTCCTGTGAGTCCAGTTTTGGTTTCCGATGCTTCACTTCAGGTTTACTGTATACCTTGCACCGTCTTATGGACGATGAAACAAAGAAATTGCATCGGATTTAAATTCAAAAGGCACAATGCCGCCGTAAGTACGAGAGGACTGACACTCTAACTTTCTATGATTTGATCCTCTCCTGTGAGTCCAGTTTTAGATTCCGATGCTTCACTTCAGGTTTACTGTATCCCTTGTACCTTCTTATTGACGATGAAACACAGAAATTGCATCGGAATTAAATTCAAAAGGCACAATGCCGACTTAAGTAAAAGACGACTGACACTCTCACTTTATGCGATTTGATCCTATCCTGTGAGTCCAGTTTTAGATTCCGATGCTTTACTTCAGGTTTATTGTATCCCTTGGACCTTCTTATTGACTATGAAACACAGAAATTGCATCCGAATTTAATACAAAAGGCACAATGCCGACTTAATTAAAAGCGGACTGATACTCTCACTTTCTGTTATTTGAACCTCTCCTGTGAGTCCAGTTTTAGTTTCCGATGCTTCATTTCCGGTTTACTGTATTTCTTGCACCTTCTTATTGACGATGAAACACAGAAATTGCATCAGAATTAAATTCAAAAGGCACAATGCCGACTTAAGTAAAAGACGACTGACACTCTCACTTTCTGCGATTTGATCCTATCCTGTGAGTCCAGTTTTAGATTCCAATGCTTCACTTCAGGTTTACTTTATACCTTGGATCTTCTTATTGACGATGAAACACAGAAATTGCATCCGAATTAAATTCAAAATTCACAATCCCGAATTAAGTACAAGAGGACTGACACTCTAACTTTCTATGATTTGAACATCTCCTGTGAGTCCAGTTTTAGATTCCGATGCTTCATTTCAGGTTTACTGTATTCCTTGGACCTTCTTATTGACGATGAAACGCAGAAATTGCATCCGAATTTAATACAAAAGGCACAATGCCGACTTAAGTACATGAGGACTGACACTCTCGCTTTCTATGATTTGAACCTCTCCTGTGAGTCCAGTTTTAGATTCCGATGCTTCACTTCAGGTTTACTGTTTCCCTTGGACCTTCTTATTGACGATGAACACAGAAATTGCATCCGAACTTAATACAAAATGCACAATGCCGACTTAAGTGGCAGAGGATTGACACTCTCACTTTCTATGATTTGAACCTCTCCTGTAAATCCAGTTTTAGATTCTGATGCTTCATTTCAGGTTTACTGTATACCGTGTACCTTCTTATTGATGATGAAACACAGAAATTGCATCGAAATTAAATTCAAAAGATACAATGCCGACTTAAGTACAAGAGGACTGTCACTCTAACTATCTATGATTTAAACCTCTCCTGTGAGTCCAGTTTTAGATTCCGATTCTTCACTTCAGGTGTTCTGTATCCCTTGATACTTCTTATTGACGATGAAACACAGAAATTGCATCGGAATTTATTACAAAAGGCACAATGCCGACTTAAGTACAAGAAGATTGACACTCTCACTTTCTATGATTTGAACTTTTCCTGTGAGTCCAGTTTCAGATTCCGACATTTCACTTGAGGTTTACTGTATACCTTGCTCCGTCTTATTGACGATAAAACACAAAAATTGCATCGGAATTAAATTCAAAAGGCACAATGCCGACTTAAGTACAAGAGGACTGACACTAACTTTCTATGATTTGAAACTTTCCTTTGAGTCCAGTTTCAGATTCCGATGCTTCACTTCAGGTTTACTCTATCTCCTGGACCTTCTTATTGACTATGAAACACAGAAATTGCATCCGAATTTAATACAAAAGGCACAATGCCGACTTAATTAAAAGCAGACTGATACTCTCACTTTCTGTGATTTGAACCTCTCCTGTGGGTCCAGTTTTAGATTCCGATGCTTCATTTCCGGTTTACTGTACTTCTTGCACCTTCTTATTGACGATGAAACACAGAAATTGCATCAGAATTAAATTCAAAAGGCACAATGCCGACTTAAGTAAAAGACGACAGACACTCTCACTTTCTGTGATTTGATCCTGTCCTGTAAGTCCAGTTTTAGATTCCAATGCTTCACTTCAGGTTTACTGTATACCTTGGATGTTCTTATTGACGATGAAACACAGAAATTGCATCCGAATTAAATTAAAAATTCACAATCCCGAATTAAGTACAAGAGGACTGACACTCTAACTTTCTATGATTTGAACATCTCCTGTGAGTCCAGTTTTAGATTCCGATGCTTCATTTCAGGTTTACTGTATCCCTTGGACCTTCTTATTGACGATGAAACGCAGAAATTGCATCCGAATTTAATACAAAAGGCACAATGCCGACTTAAGTACATGAGGACTGACACTCTCGCTTTCTATGATTTGAACCTCTCCTGTGAGTCCAGTTTTAGATTCCGATGCTTCACTTCAGGTTTACTGTTTCCCTTGGACCTTCTTATTGACGATGAACACAGAAATTGCATCCGAACTTAATACAAAATGCACAATGCCGACTTAAGTGGAAGAGGATTGACACTCTCACTTTCTATGATTTGAACCTCTCCTGTAAATCCAGTTTTAGATTCTGATGCTTCACTTCAGGTTTACTGTATACCGTGTACCTTCTTATTGACGATGAAACACAGAAATTGCATCGAAATTAAATTCAAAAGACACAATGCCGACTAAAGTACAAGAGGACTGTCACTCTAACTATCTATGATTTGAACCTCTCCTGTAAGTCCAGTTTTAGATTCCGATTCTTCACTTCAGGTGTACTGTATCCCTTGATACTTCTTATTGACGATGAAACACAGAAATTGCATCGGAATTTATTACAAAAGGCACAATGCCGACTTAAGTACAAGAAGATTGACACTCTCACTTTCTATGATTTGAACTTCTCCTGTGAGTCCAGTTTTACATTCCGACATTTCACTTGAGGTTTACTGTATACCTTGCTCCGTCTTATTGACGATAAAACACAAAAATTGCATCGGAATTAAATTCAAAAGGCACAATGCCGACTTAAGTACAAGAGGACTGACACTAACTTTCTATGATTTGAAACTTTCCTTTGAGTCCAGTTTTAGATTCCGATGCTTCACTTCAGGTTTACTCTATCTCTTGGACCTTCTTATTGACGATGAAACACAGAAATTGCATCCCATTTTAATTCAAATGGCACAATGCCGACTTAACAACTAGAGGACTTAGACTCTCACTTTCTACGATTTGAACCTCTCCTGTGAGTCCAGTTTTGGTTTCCGATGCTTCACTTCAGGTTTACTGTATACCTTGCACCGTCTTATGGACGATGAAACAAAGAAATTGCATCGGAATTAAATTCAAAAGGCACAATGCCGCCTTAAGTACGAGAGGACTGACACTCTAACTTTCTATGATTTGATCCTCTCCTGTGAGTCCAGTTTTAGATTCCGATGCTTCACTTCAGGTTTACTGTATCCCTTGGACCTTCTTATTGACTATGAAACACAGAAATTGCATCCGAATTTAATACAAAAGGCACAATGCCGACTTAAATAAAAGCGGACTGATACTCTCACTTTCTGTGATTTGAACCTCTCCTGTGAGCCCAGTTTTAGATTCCGATGCTTCATTTCCGGTTTACTGTATTTCTTGCACCTTCTTATTGACGATGAAACACAGAAATTGCATCAGAATTAAATTCAAAAGGCACAATGCCGACTTAAGAAAAAGACGACTGACACTCTCACTTTCTGTCATTTGATCCTGTCCTGTGAGTCCAGTTTTAGATTCCAATGCTTCACTTCAGGTTTACTGTATACCTTGGATCTTCTTATTGACGATGAAACACAGAAATTGCATCCGAATTAAATTCAAAATTCACAATCCCGAATTAAGTACAAGAGGACTGACACTCTAACTTTCTATGATTTGAACATCTCCTGTGAGTCCAGTTTTAGATTCCCATGCTTCATTTCAGGTTTACTGTATCCCTTGGACGTTCTTATTGACGATGAAACGCGAAATTGCATCCGAATTTAATACAAAAGGCACAATACCGACTTAAGTACAAGAGGACTTACACTCTCCCTTTCTATGATTTGAACCTCTCCTGTGAGACCAGTTTAAGATACCGATGCTTCATTTAAGGTTTACTGTATACCTTGCACCTTCTTATTGACGATGAGGCACAGAAATTGCATCAGAATTTAACACAAAATGCACAATGCCGACTTAAGTACAAGAGGACTGACTCTCTCCCTTTCTAAGATTTGAACCCATCCTGTGAGCCCAGTTTTGATTCCGATGCTTCACTTCAGGTTTACTGTATACCTTGCATCTTCTTATGGACGATGAAACACAGAAATTGCATCGGAATGAAGTTCAAAAGACACTAAGCCGACTTAAGTACAAGAGGACTGACACTCTAACTATCTATGATTTGAACCTCTCCTGTGAGTCCAGTTTTAGATTCCGATACTTTACTTCAGGTTTACTGTATCCCTTGGACATTCTTATTGACGATGAAATACAGAAATTGCATCCGAATTTAATACAAAAGGTACGATGCCGACTTAAGTAAAAGAGGATAGACACTCTCTCTTTCTACGATTTGATCCTCTCCTGTGAGTCCAGTTTTAGATTCCGATGCTTCACTTCAGGTTTACTGTATACCTTGCACCTTCTTATTGACGATGAAACACAGAAATTGCATCGGTATTAAATTCAAAAGGTACAATGCCGACTTAAGTACAAGAGGACTGACACTCTAACTTTCTATGATTTGAACCTCTCCTGTGAGTCCAATTTTAGATTCCGATGCTTCACTTCAGGTTTACTGTATACCTTGCACCATCTTATTGACGAAGAAACACAGAAATTGCATCGGAATTAAATTCAAACGACACTATGCCGATTTAAGTATAAGAGGACTGACACTCTGTCTATGATTTGAACCCCTTCTGTGAGTCCAGTTTTAGATTCCGCTGCTTCACATCAGGTTTACTGTATCCCTTGGACTTTCTTATTGACGATGAAACACAGAAATTGCATCCGAATTTCATACAAATTGCACGATGCCGACTTAAGTAAAAGAGGACTGTCACTCACACTTTCTATGATTTGAACCTCTCCTGTGAGTCCAGTTTAGTTTCCGATGCTTCACTTCAGGTTTACTGTATACCTTGGACCTTCTTATTGACGATGAAACACAGAAATTGCATCCGATTTTAATACAAATGGCACAATGCCGACTTAAGAACTAGAGGAATGACACTCTCACTTTCTACGATTTGAACCTCTCCTGTGAGTCCTGTTTTGGATTCCGATGCTTCACTTCAGTTTTACTGTATACCTTGCACCGTCTTATTGACGATGAAACACAGAAATTGCATCGGAATTAAATTCAAAAGGCACAATGCCGCCATAAGTACAAGAGGACTGACACTCTAACTCTCTATGATTTGAACCTTTCCTGTGAGTCCAGTTTTGGATTCCGATGCTTCACTTCAGTTTTACTGTATACCTTGCACCGTCTTATTGACGATGAAATACAGAAATTGCATCCGAATTTAATACAAAAGTCACAATGCCGACTTAAGTAAATGAGGATTGACACTCTCTCATTCTATGATTTGAACCTCTCCTGTGAGTCCAGTTTTAGATTCTGATGCTTCACTTCAGGTTTACTGGATACCTTGCACCTTCTTATTGATGATGAAACACAGAAATTGAATCAGTATTAAATTCAAAAGGCACAATGCCGACTTAAGTACAAGAGGACTGACACTCTAACTCTCTATGATTTGAACCTCTCCTGTGAGCCCAGTTTTAGATTCCGATGCTTCACTTCAGGTTTACTGTATACCTTTTCTTATTGACAATGAAACACAAAAATTGCATCGGAATTAAATTCAAAAGGCACAATGCCGACTTAAGTACAAGAGGACTGACACTAACTTTCTATGATTTGAAACTCTCCTTTGAGTCCAGTTTTAGATTCCGATCCTTCACTTCAGGTTTACTCTATCCCTTGGACCTTCTTATTGACGATGAAACACAGAAATTGCATCCGAATTTAATACAAAAGGTACAGTGCCGACTTAAGTACAAGAGGACTGACACTCTCCCTTCCTATGATTTGAGCCTCTCCTGTGAGTCCAGTTTTAGATTCCGATTCTTCACTTCAGGTGTACTGTATTCCTTGATACTTCTTATTGACGATGAAACACAGAAATTGCATCGGAATTTATTACAAAAGGCACAATGCCGACTTAAGTACAAGAAGATTGACACTCTCACTTTCTATGATTTGAACTTCTCCTGTGAGTCCAGGTTTAGATTCCGACATTTCACTTGAGGTTTACTGTATACCTTGCACCATCTTATTGACGATGAAACACAAAAATTGCATCGGAATTAAATTCAAAAGGCACAATGCCGACTTAAGTACAAGAGGACTGACACTAACTTTCTATGATTGGAACCTCTCCTTTGAGTAAAGTTTTAGATTCCGATCCTTCACTTCAGGTTTACTCTATCCCTTATACCTTCTTATTGACGATGAAACACAGAAATTGCATCCCATTTTAATACAAATGGCACAATGCCGACTTAAGAACTAGAGGACTGCCACTCTCACTTTCTACGATTTGAACCTCTCCTGTGAGTCCAGTTTTGGATTCCGATGCTTCACTTCTGGTTTACTGTATACCTTGCACCGTCTTATTGACGATGAAACACAGAAATTGCATCGGAATTAAATTCAAAAGGCACAATGCCGCCTTAAGTACGAGAGGACTGACACTCTAACTTTCTATGATTTGAACCTCTCCTGTGAGTCCAGTTTTAGAATCCGATGCTTCACTTCAGGTTTACTGTATCCCTTGGACCTTTTCATTGACGATGAAACACAGAAATTTCTTCCGAGTTTAATACAAAAGGCACAATGCCGACTTAAGTACAAGAGGACTGTCACTCTAACTATCTATGGTTTGATCCTCTCCTGTGAGTACAGTTTTAGATTCCGATGCTTCACTTCAGGTTTACTGTATCCCTTGGACATTCGTATTGACGATGGAACACAGAAATTGCATCCGAATTTAATACAAAGGGCACAATGCCGACTTAAGTACAAGAGGACTTACACTCTCCCTTTCTATGATTTGAACCTCTCCTGTGAGACCAGTTTAAGATTCTGATGCTTCATTTCAGGTTTACTGTATACCTTGCAACTTCTTATTGACGATGAGGCACAGAAATTGCATCAGAATTTAACACAAAAGGCACAATGCCCACTTATGTACAAGAGGACTGACTCTCTCCCTTTCTAAAATTTGAACCTCTCCTGTGAGTCCAGTTTTGATTCCGATGCTTCACTTCAGGTTTACTGTGTACCTTGCATCTTCTTATTGACGATGAAACACAGAAATTGCATCGGAATGAAATTCAAAAGACACTAAGCCGACTTAAGTACAAGAGGACTGACACTCTAACTATCTATGATTTGAACCTCTCCTGTGAGTCCAGTTTTAGATTCCGATACTTTACTTCAGGTTTACTGTATCCCTTGGACATTCTTATTGACGATGAAATACAGAAATTGCATCCGAATTTAATACAAAAGGCACGATGCCGACTTAAGTAAAAGAGGATTGACACTCTCTCTTTCTATGATTCGAACCTCTCCTGTGAGTCCAGTTTTAGATTCCGATGCTTCACTTCAGGTTTACTGTATACCTTGCACCTTCTTATTGACGATGAAACACAGAAATTGCATCGGTATTAAATTCAAATGGTACAATGCCGACTTAAGTACAAGAGGACTGACACTCTAACTCTCTATGATTTGAACCTCTCCTGTGAGCCCAGTTTTAGATTCCGATGCTTCACTTCAGGTTTACTGTATACCTTTTCTTATTGGCGATGAAACACAAAAATTGCATCGGAATTAAATTCAAAAGGCACAATGCCGACTTAAGTACAAGAGGACTGACACTAACTTTCTATGATTTGAAACTCTCCTTTGAGTCCAGTTTTAGATTCCGATCCTTCACTTCAGGATTACTCTATCCCATGGACCTTCTTATTGACGATGAAACACAGAAATTGCAACCAAATTTAATACAAAAGGCACATTGCCGACTTAAGTACAAGAGGACTGATACTCTCGTTTTCTAAGATTTGAACCTCTCCTGTGAGTCCAATTTTAGATTCCGATGCTTCACTTTAGGTTTTCTGTATACCTTGCACCTTCGTATTGACGATGAAACACAGAAATTGCATCCGATTTTAATACAAAAGGTACAGTGCCGACTTAAGTACAAGAACACTGACACTCTCCCTTTCTATGATTTGAACCTCTCCTGTGAGTCCAGTTTTAGATTCCGATTCTTCACTTCAGGTGTACTGTATTCCTTGATACTTCTTATTGACGATGAAACACAGATATTGCATCGGAATTTATTACAAAAGGCACAATGCCGACTTAAGTACAAGAAGATTGACACTCTCACTTTCTATGATTTGAACTTCTCCTGTGAGTCCAGTTTTAGATTCCGACATTTCACTTGAGGTTTACTGTATACCTTGCACCGTCTTATTGACGATGAAACACAAAAATTGCATCGGAATTAAATTCAAAAGGCACAATGCCGACTTAAGTACAAGAGGACTGACACTAACTTTCTATGATTTGAACCTCTCCTTTGAGTAAAGTTTTAGATTCCGATCCTTCACTTCAGGTTTACTCTATCCCTTGGACCTTCTTATTGACGATGAAACACAGAAATTGCATCCGATTTTAATACAAATGGCACAATGCCGACTTAAGAACTAGAGGACTGCCACTCTCACTTTCTACGATTTGAACCTCTCCTGTGAGTCCAGTTTTGGATTCCGATGCTTCACTTCAGGTTTACTGTATACCTTGCACCGTCTTATTGACGATGAAACACAGAAATTGCATCGGAATTAAATTCAAAAGGCACAATGCCGCCTTAAGTACGAGAGGACTGACACACTAACTTTCCATGATTTGAACCTCTCCTGTGAGTCCAGTTTTAGATTCCGATGCTTCACTTCAGGTTTACTGTATCCCTTGGACCTTTTCATTGACGATGAAACACAGAAATTTCTTCCGAGTTTAATACAAAAGGCACAATGCCGACTTAAGTACAAGAGGGCTGTCACTCTAACTATCTATGGTTTGATCCTCTCCTGTGAGTACAGTTTTAGATTCCGATGCTTCACGTCAGGTTTACTGTATCCCTTGGACATTCTTATTGACGATGGAACACAGAAATTGCATCCGAATTTAATACAAAGGTCACAATGCCGACTTAAGTACAAGAGGACTTACACTCTCCCTTTCTATGATTTGAACCCCTCCTGTGAGACCAGTTTAAGATTCCGATGCTTCATTTCAGGTTTACTGTATACCTTGCACCTTCTTATTGACGATGAGGCACAGAAATTGCATCAGAATTTAACACAAAAGGCACAATGCTGACTTAAGTACACGAGGACTGACTCTCTCCCTTTCTAAGATTTGAACCTCTCCTGTGAGTCCAGTTTTGATTCCGATGCTTCACTTCAGGTTTACTGTATACCTTGCATCTTCTTATTGACGATGAAACACAGAAATTGCATCGGAATGAAATTCAAAAGACACTAAGCCGACTTAAGTACAAGAGGACTGACACTCTAACTATCTATGATTTGAACCTCTCCTGTGAGTCCAATTTTAGATTCCGATGCTTCACTTCAGGTTTACTGTTTACTTTGCACCATCTTATTGACGTTGAAACACAGAAATTGCATCGGAATTAAATTCAAACGACACTATGCCGATTTAAGTATAAGAGGACTGACACTCTATCTATGATTTGAACCCATTCTGTGAGTCCAGTTTTAGATTCCGCTGCTTCACATCAGGTTTACTGTATCCCTTGGACTTTCTTATTGACGATGAAACACAGAAATTGCATCCGAATTTCATACAAATTGCACGATGCCCACTTAAGTAAAAGAGGACTGTCACACTCACTTTCTATGATTTGAAGCTCTCCTGTGAGTCCAGTTTAGTTTCCGATGCTTCACTTCAGGTTTACTGTATACCTTGGACCTTCTTATTGACGATGAAACACAGAAATTGCATCCGATTTTAATACAAATGGCACAATGCCGACTTAAGAGCTAGAGGAATGACACTCTCACTTTCTACGATTTGAACCTCTCCTGTGAGCCCAGTTTTAGATTCCGATGCTTCACTTCAGGTTTACTGTATACCTTTTCTTATTGGCGATGAAACACAAAAATTGCATCGGAATTAAATTCAAAAGGCACAATGCCGACTTAAGTACGAGAGGACTGACACTCTAACTTTCTATGATTTGAACCTCTCCTGTGATCCAGTTTTAGATTCCGATGCTTCACTTCAGGTTTACTGTATCCCTTGGACCTTTTCATTGACGATGAAACACAGAAATTTCTTCCGAGTTTAATACAAAAGGCACAATGCCGACTTAAGTACAAGAGGACTGTCACTCTAACTATCTATGGTTTGATCCTCTCCTGTGAGTACAGTTTTAGATTCCGATGCTTCACTTCAGGTTTACTGTATCATTTGGACATTCTTATTGACGATGGAAATCAGAAATTGCATCCGAATTTAATACAAAGGTCACAATGCCGACTTAAGTACAAGAGGACTTACACTCTCCCTTTCTATGATTTGAACCTCTCCTGTGAGACCAGTTTAAGATTCCGATGCTTCATTTCAGGTTTACTGTATACCTTGCACCTTCTTATTGACGATGAGGCACAGAAATTGCATCAGAATTTAACACAAAAGGCACATTGCTGAGTTAAGTACAAGAGGACTGACTCTCTCCCTTTCTAAGATTTGAACCTCTCCTGTGAGTCCAGTTTTGATTCCGATGCTTCACTTCAGGTTTACTGTATACCTTGCATCTTCTTATTGACGATGAAACACAGAAATTGCATCGGAATGAAATTCAAAAGACACTAAGCCGACTTAAGTACAAGAGGACTGACACTCTAACTATCTATGATTTGAACCTCTCCTGTGAGTCCAATTTTAGATTCCGATGCTTCACTTCAGGTTTACTGTATACCTTGCACCAACTTAGTGACGATGAAACACAGAAATTGCATCGGAATTAAATTCAAACGACACTATGCCGATTTAAGTATAAGAGGACTGACACTCTATCTATGTTTTGAACCCCTTCTGTGAGTCCAGTATTAGATTCCGCTGCTTCACATCGGGTTTACTGTATCCCTTGGACTTTCTTATTGACGATGAAACATAGAAATTGCATCCGAATTTCATACAAATTGCACGATGCCGACTTAAGTAAAAGAGGACTGTCACACTCACTTTCTATGATTTGAACCTCTCCTGTGAGTCCAGTTTAGTTTCCGATGCTTCACTTCAGGTTTACTGTATACCTTGGACCTTCTTATTGACGATTAAACACAGAAATTGCATCCGATTTTAATACAAATGGTACAATGCCGACTTAAGAACTAGAGGAATGACACTCTCACTTTCTACGATTTGAACCTCTCCTGTGAGTCCAGTTTTGGATTCGATGCTTCACTTCAGTTTTACTGTATACCTTGCACCGTCTTATTGACGATGAAACAGAAAAATTGCATCGGAATTAAATTCAAAAGGCACAATGCCGCCATAAGTACAAGAGGACTGACACTCTAACTCTCTATGATTTGAACCTTTCCTGTGAGTCCAGTTTTGGATTCCGATGCTTCACTTCAGGTTTACTGTATACCTTGCACCGTCTTATTGACGATGAAATACAGAAATTGCATCCGAATTTAATACAAAAGTCACAATGCCGACTTAAGTAAATGAGGATTGACACTCTCTCTTTCTATGATTTGAACCTCTCCTGTGAGTCCAGTTTTAGATTCTGATGCTTCACTTCAGGTTTACTGGATACCTTGCACCTTCTTATTGATGAGGAAACACAGAAATTGCATCAGTATTAAATTCAAAAAGCACAATGCCGGCTTAAGTACAAGAGGACTGACACTCTAGCTCTCTATGATTTGAACCTCTCCTGTGAGCCCAGTTTTAGATTCCGATGCTTCACTTCAGGTTTACTGTATACCTTTTCTTATTGGCGATGAAACACAAAAATTGCATCTGAATTAAATTCAAAAGGCACAATGCCGACTTAAGTACAAGAGGACTGACATTAACTTTCTATGATTTGAAACTCTCCTTTGAGTCCAGTTTTAGATTCCGATCCTTCACTTCAGGATTACTCTATCCCATGGACCTTCTTATTGACGATGAAACACAGAAATTGCAACCAAATTTAATACAAAAGGCACATTGCCGACTTAAGTACAAGAGGACTGACACTCTCGTTTTCTAAGATTTGAACCTCTCCTGTGAGTCCAATTTTAGATTCCGATGCTTCACTTTAGGTTTTCTGTATACCTTGCACCATCGTATTGACGATGAAACACAGAAATTGCATCCGATTTTAATACAAAAGGTACAGTGCCGACTTAAGTACAAGAGGACTGACACTCTCAATTTCTATGATTTGAACCTCTCCTGTGAGTCCAGTTTTAGATTCCGATTCTTCACTTCAGGTGTACTGTATTCCTTGATACTTCTTATTGACGATGAAACACAGAAATTGCATCGGAATTTATTACAAAAGGCACAATGCCGACTTAAGTACAAGAAGATTGACACTCTCACTTTCTATGATTTGAACTTCTCCTGTGAGTCCAGTTTTAGATTCCGACATTTCACTTGAGGTTTACTGTATACCTTGCACCGTCTTATTGACGATGAAACACAAAAATTGCATCGGAATTAAATTCAAAAGGCACAATGCCGACTTAAGTACAAGAGGGCTGACACTAACTTTCTATGATTTGAACCTCTCCTTTGAGTAAAGTTTTAGATTCCGATCCTTCACTTCAGGTTTACTCTATCCCTTGGACCTTCTTATTGACGATGAAACACAGAAATTGCATCCGATTTTAATACAAATGGCACAATGCCGACTTAAGAACTAGAGGACTGCCACTCTCACTTTCTACGATTTGAACCTCTCCTGTGAGTCCAGTTTTGGATTCCGATGCTTCACTTCAGGTTTACTGTATACCTTGCACCGTCTTATTGACGATGAAACACAGAAATTGCATCGGAATTAAATTCAAAAGGCACAATGCCGCCTTAAGTACGAGAGGACTGACACTCTAATTTTCTATGATTTGAACCTCTCCTGTGAGTCCAGTTTTAGATTCCGATGCTTCACTTCAGGTTTACTGTATCCCTTGGACCTTTTCATTGACGATGAAACACAGAAATTTCTTCCGAGTTTAATACAAAAGGCACAATGCCGACTTAAGTACAAGAGGACTGTCATTCTAACTATCTATGGTTTGATCCTCTCCTGTGAGTACAGTTTTAGATTCCGATGCTTCACTTCAGGTTTACTGTATCCCTTGGACATTCTTATTGACGATGGAAAACAGAAATTGCATCCGAATTTAATACAAAGGTCACAATGCCGACTTAAGTACAAGAGGACTTACACTCTCCCTTTCTATGATTTGAACCTCTCCTGTGAGACCAGTTTAAGATTCCGATGCTTCATTTCAGGTTTACTGTATACCTTGCACCTTCTTATTGACGATGAGGCACAGAAATTGCATCAGAATTTAACACAAAAGGCACAATGCTGACTTAAGTACAAGAGGACTGACTCTCTCCCTTTCTAAGATTTGAACCTCTCCTGTGAGTCCAGTTTTGATTCCGATGCTTCACTTCAGGTTTACTGTATACCTTGCATCTTCTTATTGACGATGAAACACAGAAATTGCATCGGAATGAAATTCAAAAGACACTAAGCCGACTTAAGTACAAGAGGACTGACACTCTAACTATCTATGATTTGAACCTCTCCTGTGAGTCCAATTTTAGATTCCGATGCTTCACTTCAGGTTTACTGTATACCTTGCACCATCTTATTGACGATGAAACACAGAAATTGCATCGGAATTAAATTCAAACGACACTATGCCGATTTAAGTGTAAGAGGACTGACACTCTATCTATGATTTGAACCCCTTCTGTGAGTCCAGTTTTAGATTCCGCTGCTTCACATCAGGTTTACTGTATCCCTTGGACTTTCTTACTGACGATGAAACACAGAAATTGCATCCGAATTTCATACAAATTGCACGATGCCGACTTAAGTAAAAGAGGACTGTCACACTCACTTTCTATGACTTGAACCTCTCCTGTGAATCCAGGTTAGTTTCCGATGCTTCACTTCAGGTTTACTGTATACCTTGGACCTTCTTATTGACGATGAAACACAGAAATTTCATCCGATTTTAATACAAATGGCACAATGCCGACTTAAGAACTAGAGGAATGACACTCTCACTTTCTACGATTTGAACCTCTCCTGTGAGTCCAGTTTTGGATTCGATGCTTCACTTCAGCTTTACTGTATACCTTGCACCGTCTTATTGACGATGAAACACAGAAATTGCATCGGAATTAAATTCAAAAGGCACAATGCCGCCATAAGTACAAGAGGACTGACACTCTAACTCTCTATGATTTGAACCTTTCCTGTGAGTCCAGTTTTGGATTTCGATGCTTCACTTCAGTTTTACTGTATACCTTGCACCGTCTTATTGACGATGAAATACAGAAATTGCATCCGAATTTAATACAAAAGTCACAATGCCGACTTAAGTAAAAGAGGATTGACACTCTCTCTTTCTATGATTTGAACCTCTCCTGTGAGTCCAGTTTTAGATTCTGATGCTTCACTTCAGGTTTACTGGATACCTTGCCCCTTCTTATTGATGAGGAAACACAGAAATTGCATCAGTATTAAATTCAAAAAGCACAATGCCGGCTTAAGTACAAGAGGACTGACACTCTAGCTCTCTATGATTTGAACCTCTCCTGTGAGCCCAGTTTTAGATTCCGATGCTTCACTTCAGGTTTACTGTATACCTTTTCTTATTGACGATGAAACACAAAAACTGCATCGGAATTAAATTCAAAAGGCACAATGCCGACTTAAGTACAAGAGGACTGACACTAACTTTCTATGATTTGCACCTCTCCTGTGAGTCCAGTTTTAGATTCCGATTCTTCACTTCAGGTGTACTGTATTCCTTGATACTTCTTATTGACGATGAAATACAGAAATTGCATCGGAATTAAATTCAAAATACACAATGCCGATTTAAGTTTAAGAGGACTGACACTCTATGATTTGAACCCCTCCTGTGAGTCCAGCTTTAGATTCCGATGCTTCACTTCCGGTTTAATGTATCCCTTGGACCTTTTTATTGACGATGAAACACAGAAATTGCAACCAAATTTAATACATAAGGCACATTGCCGACGTAAGTACAAGAGGACTGACACTCTCGTATTCTAAGATTTGAACCTCTCCTGTGAGTCCAGTCTTAGATTCCGATGCTTCGCTTTAGGTTCTCTGTATACCTTGCACCTTTGTATTGACGATGAAACACCGAAATTGCATCCGAATTTAATACAAAAGGTACAGTGCCGACTTATGTACAAGAGGACTGACACTTTCCCTTTCTATGATTTGAACCTCTCCTGTGAGTCCAGTTTTAGATTCCGATTCTACACTTCAGGTGTACTGTATCCCTTGATACTTCATATTGACGATGAAACACAGAAATTGCATCGGAATTTATTACAAAAAGCACAACGCCGACTTAAGTACAAGAAGACTGACACTCACACTTTCTATGATTTGAACTTCTCCTGTGAGTCCCGTTTTAGATTCCGACATTTCACTTGAGGTTTACTGTATACCTTGCACCGTCTTATTGACGATGAAACACAAAAATTGCAATGGAATTAAATTCAAAAGGCACAATGCCGACTTAAGTACAAGAGGACTGACGCTAACTTCCTATGATTTGAACCTTTCCTTTGAGTCCAGTTTTAGATTCCGATTCTTCACTTCAGGTTTACTCTATCCCTAGGACCTTCTTATTGACGATGAAACACAGAGATTGCATCCGATTTTAATACAAATGGCACAATTCCGACTTAAGAACTAGAGGACTGCCACTCTCACTTTCTACGATTTGAACCTCTCCTGTGAGTCCAGTTTTGGATTCCGATGCTTCACTTCAGGTTTACTGTATACCTTGCACCGTCTTATTGACGATGAAACACAGAAATTGCATCGGAATTAAACTCAAAATGCACAATGCCACCTTAAGTACGCGAGGACTGACACTCTAACTTTCTATGATTTGAACCTCTCCTGTGAGTCCAGTTTTAGATTCCGATGCTTCACTTCAGGTGTACTGTATCCCTTGGACCTTCTTATTGACGATGAAACACAGAAATTGCATCGGAATGAAATTCAAAAGGCACAATGCCGACTTAAGTACAAGAGGACTGACACTCTAACTTTCTATGATTGGAACCTCTGCTGTGAGTCCAGTTTTAGATTCCGATGCTTCACTTCAGGTTTACTGTATCCCTTGGACCTTTTTATTGACGATGAAACACAGAAATTGCATCGGAATTGAATACAAAAGATACAATGCCGACATAAGAACAAGGGGACTGACACTCTCACTTTCTATGATGTGAACCTCTCCTGTGAGTCCAGTTTTAGATTCCGATGCTTCACTTCAGATTTAATGAATCCCTTATACCTTCTTATTGACGATGAAATACAGAAATTGCATCCGAATTTAATACGAAAGGCACAATGCCGACTTAAGTAAAAGAGGATTGACACTCTCTCTTTCTATGATTTGAACCTCTCCTGCGAGCCCAGTTTTAGATTCCGATGCTTCACTTCAGGTTTACTGTATACCTTGCACCATCATATTGACGATGAAACACAGAAATTGCATCGGAATTAAATTCAAACGACACAATGCCGATTTAAGTATAAGAGGACTGCACTCTATCTATGATTTGAACCCCTCCTGTGAGTCCAGTTTTAGATTCCGATGCTTGACATCAGGTTTACTGTATCCCTTGGACTTTCTTATTGACGATGAAACACAGAAATTGCATCCGAATGTAATACAAATTGCACGATGCCGACTTAAGTAAAAGAGGACTGTCACTCTCACTTTCTATGATTTGAACTTCTCCTGTGAGTCCGGTTTTAGATTCCGATGTTTCACTTCAGGTTTATTGTATACCTTGCACCGTCTTATTGACGATGAAACACAAAAACTGCATCGGAATTAAATTCAAAAGGCACAATGCCGACTTAAGTACAAGAGGACTGACACTAACTTTCTATGATTTGAACCTCTCCTTTAAGTTCAGTTTTAGATTCCGATGCTTCACTTCAGGTTTACTCTATCCCTTGGACTTTCTTATTGACGATGTAACACAGAAATTGCATCCGATTTTAATACAAATGGCACAATGCCGACTTAAGAACTAGAGGAATAACACTCTCACTTTCTACGATTTGAGCCTCTCCTGCGAGTCCAGTTTTGGATTCCGATGCTTCACTTCAGTTTTACTGTATACGTTGCACCGTCTTATTGACGATGAAACTCAGAAACTGCATCGGAATTAAATTCAAAAAGCACAATGTCGCCTTAAGTACAAGAGGACTGACACTCTAGGTATCTATGATTTAAACCCCTCCTGTGAGTCCAGTTTTAGATTCCGATGCTTCACTTCACGTTTAATGTATACCTTGGACCGACTAACTGACGATGAAACACAGAAATTGCAACCAAATTTAGTACAAAAGGCACAATGCCGACTTAAGTACAAGAGGGCTGACACTCTCCCTTTCTATGGTTTGAACCTCTCCTGTGAGTCCAGTTTTAGATTCCGATTCTTCACTTCAGGTGTACTGTATCCCTTGATACTTCTTATTGACGATGAAACACAGAAATTGCATCCGAATTTAATACAAATTGCACGATGCCGACTTCAGTAAAAGAGGACTGTCACTCTCACTTTCTATGATTTGAACTTCTGCTTTGAGTCCAGTTTTAGATTCCGACTTTTCACTTGAGGTTTACTGTATAACTTGCACCGTCTTATTGACGATGAAACACAAAAATTGCATCGGAATTAAATTCAAAAGCTACAATGGCGACTTAAGTACAAGAGGACTGACACTAACTTTCTATGATTTGAACTTTTCCTTTGAGTCCGGTTTTAGATTCCGATCCTTCACTTCAGGGTTACCCTATCCCTTGGACCTACTTATTGACGATGAAACACAGAAATTGCATCCGATTTTAATACAAATGGCATAATGCCGACTTAAGAACTAGAGGACTGCCACTCTTGTTTTCTACGATTTGAACCTCTCCTGTGAGTCCAGTTTGGATTCCGATGCTTCATTTCAGGTTTACTGTATACCTTGCACCGTCTTATTGACGATGAAACACAGAAATTGCATCGGAATTAAATTCAAAAGGCACAATTCCGCCTTAAGTACAAGAGGACTGACACTCTAACTATCTATGATTTGAACCTCTCCTGTGGGTCCAGTTTTAGATTCCGATGCTTCACTTCAGGTTTACTGTATCCCTTGGACCTTCTTATTGACGATGAAATACAGAAATTGCATCCGAATTTAATAGAAAAGTTACAATGCCGACTTAAGTAAAAGAGGATTGACACTCTCTCTTTCTATGATTTGAACCTCTCCTGTGAGTCCAGTTTTAGATTCCGATGCTTCACTTCAGGTTTACTGGATACCTTGCACCTTCTTATTGATGATGAAACACAGAAATTGCATCGGTATTTAATTCAAAAGGCACAATGCCGACTTAAGTACAAGAGGACTGACACTCTAACTCTCTATGATTTGAACCTCTCCTGTGAGCCCAGTTGTAGATTCCGATGCTTCCCTTCAGGTTTACTGTATACCTTGCACCATCTTATTGACGATGAAACACAGATATTGCATCGGAATTAAATTCAAACGACACAATGCCGATTTAAGTATAAGAGGGCTGACACCCTATGTATGATTTGAACCCCTAATGTGAGTCCAGTTTTAGATTCCGATGCTTCTTTAATGTATCCCTTGGACATTCTTATTGACGATGAAACACAGAAATTGCAACCAAATTTAATACAAAAAGCATAATGCCGACTTAAGAACAAGAGGACTGACACTCTCGTTTTCTAAGATTTGAACCTCTCCTGTGAGTCCAGTTTTGGATTCCGATGCTTCACTTCAGGTTTACTGTATACCTTGCACCGTCTTATTGACGATGAAAAACAGAAATTGCACCGGATTTAAATTCAAAAGGCACAATGCCGCCTTAAGTACAAGAGGACTGACACCCTAACTATCTATGATTTGAACCTCTCCTATGGGTCCAGTTTTAGATTCCGATGCTTCACTTCAGGTTTACTGTATCCCTTGGACCTTCTTATTGACGATGAAATACAGAAATTGCATCTGAATTTAATACAAATAGCACGATGCCGACTTAAGTAAAAGAGGTCTGTCACTCTCACTTTCTATGAATTGAACCTCTCCTGTGAGTCCAGTTTTAGTTTCCGATGCTTCACGTCAGGTTTACTGTATACCTTGCACCTTCTTAATGACGATGAAACACAGAAATTGCATCGGATATTATTACAAAAGGCACAATGCCGACTTAAGTACAAGAAGACTGACACTCTCACTTTCTATGATTTGAACTTCTCTTGTGAGTCCAGTTTTATATTCCGACATTTCACTTGAGGTTGCCTGTATACCTTGCACCGTCTTATTGACGATGAAACACAAAAATTGCATCGGAATTAGATTCAAAAGGCACAATGCCGCCTTAAGTACAAGAGGACTGACACTCTAACTCTCTATGATTTGAACCTCTCCTGTGAGCCCAGTTTTAAATTCCGATGCTTCACTTCAGGTTTACTCTCTCCCTTGGACCTTCTTATTGACGATGTAACACAGAAATTGCATCCTATTTTACTACAAATGGCACAATGCCGACTTAAGAACTAGAGGAATAACACTCTCACTTTCTACGATTTGAACCTCCCCTGTGAGTCCAGTTTTGGATTCCGATGCTTCACTTCAGGTTTACTGTATACCTTGCACCGTCTTATTGACGATGAAAAACAGAAATTGCACCGGATTTAAATTCAAAAGGCACAATGCCGCCTTAAGTACAAGAGGACTGACACCCTAACTATCTATGATTTGAACCTCTCCTATGGGTCCAGTTTTAGATTCCGATGCTTCACTTCAGGTTTACTGTATCCCTTGGACCTTCTTATTGACGATGAAATACAGAAATTGCATCTGAATTTAATACAAAAGTTACAATGCCGACTTAAGTAAAAGAGGATTGACACTCTCTCTTTCTATGATTTGAACCTCTCCTGTGAGTCCAGTTTTAGGTTCCGATGCTTCACTTCAGGTTTACTGGATACCTTGCACCTTCTTATTGATGATGAAACACAGAAATTGCATCGGTATTAAATTCAAAAGGCACAATGCCGACATAAGTACGAGAGGACTGACACACTAACTCTTTATGATTTGAACCTCTCCTGTGAGCCCAGTTTTAGATTCCGATGCTTCCCTTCAGGTTTACTGTATACCTTGCACCATCTTATTGACGATGAAACACAGAAATTGCATCGGAATTAAATTCAAACGACACAATGCCGATTTAAGTATAAGAGGGCTGACACTCTATCTATGATTTGAACCCCTAATGTAAGTCCAGTTTTAGATTCCGATGCTTCATTTCAGGTTTAATGTATCCCTTGGACATTCTTATTGACGATGAAACACAGAAATTGCAACCAAATTTAATACAAAAAGCAAAATGCCAACTTCAGAACAAGAGGACTGACACTCTCGTTTTCTAAGATTTGAACCTCTCCTGTGAGTCCAGTTTTAAATTCCGATGCTTCACTTTAGGTTTTCTGTATACCTTGCACCTTCGTATTGACGATGAAACACAGAAATTGCATCCGAATTTAATACAAAAGGTACAGTGCCGACTTAAGTACAAGAGGACTGACACTCTCCCTTTCTATGATTTGAACCTCTCCTGTGAGTCCAGTTTTAGATTCTGATTCTTCACTTCAGGTGTACTGTATCCCTTGATACTTCTTATTGACGATGAAACACAGAAATTGCATCCGAATTTAGTACAAATTGCACGATGCCAACTTAAGTAAAAGAGGACTGTCACCCCCACTTTCTATGATTTGAACCTCTCCTGTGAGTCCAGTTTTAGTTTCCGATGCTTCACTTCAGGTTTACTGTATACCTTGCACCGTCTTAGTGACGATGAAACACAGAAATTGCATCCGAATTTAATACAAATTGTACGACGCCAACTTAAGTAAAAGAGGACTGTCACCCTCACTTTCTATGATTTGAACCTCTCCTGTGAGTCCAGTTTTAGTTTCCGATGCTTCACATCAGGTTTAGTGTATCCCTTGGACTTTCTTATTGACAATGAAACACAGAAATTGCATCCGAATTTAATAAAAATTGCACGATGCCGACTTAAGTAAAAGAGGACTGTCACTCTCACTTTCTATGATTTGAACCTCTCCTGTGAGTCCAGTTTTACTTTCCGATGCTTAACTTCATATTTACTGTATACCTTGCACCTTCTTATTGAAGATGAAACACAGAAATTGCATCGGAATTTATTACAAAAGGCACAATGCCGACTTAAGTACAAGAAGATTGACACTCTCACTTTCTATGATTTGAACTTCTCCTGTGAGTCCAGTTTTAGATCCGATGTTTCACTCAGGTTTATTGTATACCTTGCACCGTCTTATTGACGCTGAAACACAAAAATTGCATCGGAATTAAATTCAAAAAGCACAATGCCGACTTAAGTACAAGAGGACTGACACTAACTTTCTACGATTTGAACCTCTCCTTTGAGTCCAGTTTTAGATTCCGATGCTTCACTTCAGGTTTACTCTATCCCTTGGACCTTCTTATTGACGATGTAACACAGATATTGCATCCGATTTTAATACAAATGGCACAATCCCGACTTAAGAACTAGAGGAATAACACTCTCACTTTCTACGATTTGAACCTCTCCAATGAGTCCAGTTTTAGATTCCGATGCTTCCCTTCAGGTTTACTGGATACCTTGCACCATCTTATTGACGATGAAACACAGAAATTGCATCGGAATTAAATTCAAACGACACAATGCCGATTTAAGTATTAGAGGACTGACACTCTATCTATGATTTGAACCCCTCCAGTGAGTCCAGTTTTAGATTCCGATGCTTCACTTCAGGTTTAATGTATCCCTTGGACCTTCTTATTGACGATGAAACACAGAAATTTCAACCAATGTTAATACAAAAGGCACAATGACGTCTTAAGTACAAGAGGACTGACACTCTCGTTTTCTAAGATTTGAACCTCTCCTTTGAGTCCAGTTTTAGATTCCGATGCTTCACTTTAGGTTTTCTGTATACCTTGCACCTTCGTATTGACGATGAAACACAGAAATTGCATCCGAATTTAATACAAAAGGTACAGTGCCGACTTAAGTACAAGAGGACTGACACTCTAACTTTCTATGATTTGAACCCCTGCTGTGAGTCCAGTTTTAGATTCCGATGCTTCACTTCAGGTTTACTGTATCCTTTGGACCTTTTTATTGACGATGAAACGCAGAAATTTCGTCCGAATTTAATACAAAAGGCACAATGCCGACTTAAGTACAAGAGGACTGACACTCTCACTTTCTATGCTTTGAACCTCTCCTGTGAGTCCATTTTCAGATTCCGATGCTTCACTTCAGGTTTAATGAATCCCTTATACCTTCTTATTGACGATGTAGTACAGAAATTGCATCCGAATTTAATACGAAAGGCACAATGCCAACTTAAGTACAAGAGGACATACACTCTAACTCTCTATGATTTGAACCTCTCCTGTGAGCCCAGTTTTAAATTCCGATGCTTCACTTCAGGTTTACTCTCTCCCTTGGACCTTCTTATTGACGATGTAACACAGAAATTGCATCCGATTTTACTACAAATGGCACAATGCCGACTTAAGAACTAGAGGAATAACACTCTCACTTTCAACGATTTGAACCTCTCCTGTGAGTCCAGTTTTGGATTCCGATGCTTCACTTCAGGTTTACTGTATACCTTGCACCGTCTTATTGACGATGAAAAACAGAAATTGCACCGGATTTAAATTCAAAAGGCACAATGCCGCCTTAAGTACAAGAGGACTGACACCCTAACTATCTATGATTTGAACCTCTCCTATGGGTCCAGTTTTAGATTCCGATGCTTCACTTCAGGTTTACTGTATCCCTTGGACCTTCTTATTGACGATGAAATACAGAAATTGCATCTGAATTTAATACAAAAGTTACAATGCCGACTTAAGTAAAAGAGGATTGACACTCTGTCTTTCTATGATTTGAACCTCTCCTGTGAGTCCAGTTTTAGATTCCAATGTTTCACTTCAGGTTTATTGTATACCTTGCACCGTCTTATTGACGATGATACACAAAAATTGCATCGGTATTAAATTCAAAAAGCACAATGCCGACTGAAGTACCTTAGGACTGACACTAACTTTCTATGATTCGAAACTCTCCTTTGAGTCCAGTTTTTGATTCCGATGCTTCACTTCAGGTTTACTCTATCCCTTGGACCCTCTTATTGACGATGTAACACAGATATTGCATCTGATTTTAATACAAATGGCACAATCCCGACTTAAGTATTAGAGGAATAACACTCTCACTTTCTACGATTTGAACCTCTCCAGTGAGTCCAGTTTTAGATTCCGATGCTTCCCTTCAGGTTTAATGGATACCTTGCACCATCTTATTGACGATGAAACACAGATATTGCATCGGAATTAAATTCAAACGACACAATGCCGATTTAAGTATTAGAGGACTGACACTCTATCTATGATTTGAAACCCTCCAGTGAGTCCAGTTTTAGATTCCGATGCTTCACTTCAGGTTTAATGTATCCCTTGGACCTTCTTATTGACGATGAAACACAGAAATTTCAACCAATGTTAATACAAAAGGCACAATGCCGTCTTAAGTACAAGAGGACTGACACTCTCGTTTTCTAAGATTTGAACCTCTCCTTTGAGTCCAGTTTTAGATTCCGATGCTTCACTTTAGGTTTTCTGTATACCTTGCACCTTCGTATTGACGATGAAACACAGAAATTGCATCCGAATGTAATACAAAAGGTACAGTGCCGACTTAAGTACAAGAGGACTGACACTCTCACTTTCTATGCTTTGAACCTCTCCTGTGAGTCCATTTTCAGATTCCGATGCTTCACTTCAGGTTTAATGAATCCCTTATACCTTCTTATTGACGATGTAGTACAGAAATTGCATCCGAATTTAATACGAAAGGCACAATGTCAACTTAAGTACAAGAGGACTGACACTCTAACTCTCTATGATTTGAACCTCTCCTGTGAGCCCAGTTTTAAATTCCGATGCTTCACTTCAGGTTTACTCTCTCCCTTGGACCTTCTTATTGACGATGTAACACAGAAATTGCATCCGATTTTAATACAAATGGCACAATGCTGACTTAAGAACTAGAGGAATAACACTCTCACTTTCTACGATTTGAACCTCTCCTGTGAGTCCAGTTTTGGATTCCGATGCTTCACTTCAGGTTTACTGTATACCTTGCACCGTCTTATTGACGATGAAACACAGAAATTGCACCGGATTTAAATTCAAAAGGCACAATGCCGCCTTAAGTACAAGAGGACTGAAACCCTAACTATCTATGATTTGAACCTCTCCTGTGGGTCCAGTTTTAGATTCCGATGCTTCACTTCAGGTTTACTGTATCCCTTGGACCTTCTTATTGACGATGAAATACAGAAATTGCATCCGAATTTAATACAAAAGTTGCAATGCCGACTTAAGTAAAAGAGGATTGACACTCTCTCTTTCTATGATTTGAACCTCTCCTGTGAGTCCAGTTTTAGATTCCGATGCTTCACTTCAGGTTTACTGGATACCTTGCACCTTCTTATTGATGATGAAACACAGAAATTGCATCGGTATTAAATTCAAAAGGCACAATGCCGACATAAGTACAAGAGGACTGACAGACTAACTCTCTATGATTTAAACCTCTCCTGTGAGCCCAGTTTCAGATGCCGATGCTTCCCTTCAGGTTTACTGTATACCTTGCACCATCTTATTGACGATGAAACACAGAAATTGCATCGGAATTAAATTCAAACGACACAATGCCGATTTAAGTATAAGAGGACTGACACTCTATCTATGATTTAAACCCCTCCTGTGAGTCCAGGTTTAGATTCCGATGCTTCACTTCAGGTTTAATGTATCCCTTGGACCTTCTTATTGACGATGAAACACAGAAATTGCAACCAAATTTAATACAAAAGGCACAATGCCGACTTAAGTACAAGAGGACTGACACTCTCGTTTTCTAAGATTTGAACCTCTCCTGTGAGTCCAGTTTTAGATACCGATGCTTCACTTTAAGTTTTCTGTATACCTTGCACCTTCGTATTGACGATGAAACACAGAAATTGCATCCGAATTTAATACAAAAGGTACAGTGCCGACCTAAGTACAACAGGACTGACACTCTCCCTTTCTATGATTTGAACCTCTCCTGTGAGTCCAGTTTTAGATTCCGATTCTTCACTTCAGGTGTACTGTATCCCTTTATACTTCCTATTGACGATGAAACACAGAAATTGTATCCGAATTTAATACAAATTGCACGATGCCGACTTAAGTAAAAGAGGACTGTCACTCTCACTTTCTATGATTTGAACCTCTCCTGTGAGTCCAGTTTTAGTTTCCGATGCTTCACGTCAGGTTTACTGTATACCTTGCACCTTCTTAATGACGATGAAACAAAGAAATTGCATCGGAATTTATTACAAAAGGCACAATGCCGACTTAAGTACAAGAAGACTGACACTTTCACTTTCCATGATTTGAACTTCTCCTGTGAGTCCAGTTTTAGATTCCGCCATTTCACTTGAGGTTTACTGTACCTTGCACCGTCTTATTGACGATGAAACACAAAAATTGCATCGGAATTAAATTCAAAAGGCACAATGCCGACTGAAGTACAAGAAGACTGACACTAACTTTCTATGATTTGAACTTCTCCTTTGAGTCCGGTTTTAGATTCCGATCCTTCACTTCAGGTTTACTCTATCCCTTGGACCTTCTTATTGACGATGAAACACAGAAATTGCATCCGATTATAATACAAATGGCACAATGCCGACTTAAGAACTAGAGGACTGCCTCTCTCACTTTCTACGATTTGAACCTCTCCTGTGAGTCCAGTTTTGGATTCCGATGCTTCACTTCAGGTTTACTGTATACCTTGCACCGTCTTAGTGACGATGAAACACAGAAATTGCATCGGAATTAAATTCAAAAGGCACAATGCCGCCTTAAGTACGAGAGGACTGACACTCTAACTCTCTATGATTTGAACCTCTCCTGTGAGTCCAGTTTTAGATTCCGATCCTTCACTTCAGGTTTACTGTATCCCTTGGACCTTCTTATTGACGATGAAACACAGAAATTGCATCGGACTTAAATTCAAAAGGCACAATGCCGACTTAAGTACAAGAGGACTGACACTCTAGCTTTCTATGATTTGAACCTCTGCTGTGAGTCCAGTTTTAGATTCCGATGCTTCACTTCAGGTTTACTGTATCCCTTGGACATTTTTATTGACGATGAGACACAGAAATTGCATCCGAATTTAATACAAAAGGTACAGTGCCGACTTAAGTACAAGAGGACTGACACTCTCCCTTTCTATGATTTGAACCTCTCCTGTGAGTCCAGTTTTAGATTCTGATTCTTCACTTCAGGTGTACTGTATCCCTTGATACTTCTTATTGACGATGAAACACAGATATTGCATCCGAATTTAATACAAATTGTACGATGCCAACTTAAGTAAAAGAGGACTGTCACCCTCACTTTCTATGATTTGAACCTCTCCTGTGAGTCCAGTTTTAGTTTCCGATGCTTCACATCAGGTTTAGTGTATCCCTTGGACTTTCTTATTGACAATGAAACACAGAAATTGCATCCGAATTTAATACAAATTGCACGATGCCGACTTAAGTAAAAGAGGACTGTCACTCTCACTTTCTATGATTTGAACCTCTCCTGTGAGTCAGTTTTACTTTCCGATGCTTAACTTCATATTTACTGTATACCTTGCACCTTCTTATTGAAGATGAAACACAGAAATTGCATCGGAATTTATTACAAAAGGCACAATGCCGACTTAAGTACAAGAAGATTGACACTCTCACTTTCTATGATTTGAACCTCTCCTTTGAGTCCAGTTTTAGATTCCGATGCTTCACTTCAGGTTTACTCTATCCCTTGGACCTTCTTATTGACGATGTAACACAGATATTGCATCCGATTTTAATACAAATGGCACAATCCCGACTTAAGAACTAGAGGAATAACACTCTCACTTTCTACGATTTGAAACTCTCCAGTGAGTCCAGTTTTACATTTCGATGCTTCCCTTCAGGTTTACTGGATACCTTGCACCATCTTATTGACGATGAAACACAGAAATTGCATCGGAATTAAATTCAAACGACACAATGCCGATTTAAGTATTAGAGGACTGGCACTCTATCTATGATTTGAACCCCTCCAGTGAGTCCAGTTTTAGATTCCGATGCTTCACTTCAGGTTTAATGTATCCCTTGGACCTTCTTATTGACGATGAAACACAGAAATTTCAACCAATGTTATTACAAAAGGCACAATGACGTCTTAAGTACAAGAGGACTGACACTCTCGTTTTCTAAGATTTGAACCTCTCCTTTGAGTCCAGTTTTAGATTCCGATGCTTCACTTAGGTTTTCTGTATACCTTGCACCTTCGTATTGACGATGAAACACAGAAATTGCATCCGAATTTAATACAAATGGTACAGTGCCGACTTAAGTACAAGAGGACTGACACTCTAACTTTCTAACTGACACTCTAACTTTCTATGATTTGAACCTCTGCTGTGAGTCCAGTTTTAGATTCCGATGCTTCACTTCAGGTTTACTGTATCCTTTGGACCTTTTATTGACGATGAAACGCAGAAATTTCGTCCGAATTTAATACAAAAGGCACAATGCCGACTTAAGTACAAGAGGACTGACACTCTCACTTTCTATGCTTTGAACCCTCTCCTGTGAGTCCATTTTCAGATTCCGATGCTTCACTTCAGGTTTAATGAATCCCTTATACCTTCTTATTGACGATGTAGTACAGAAATTGCATCCGAATTTAATACGAAAGGCACAATGCCAACTTAAGTACAAGATTACATACACTCTAACTGTCTATGATTTGAACCTCTCCTGTGAGCCCAGTTTTAAATTCCGATGCTTCACTTCAGGTTTACTCTCTCCCTTGGACCTTCTTATTGACGATGTAACACAGAAATTGCATCCGATTTTACTACAAATGGCAAAATGCCGACTTAAGAACTAGAGGAATAACACTCTCACTTTCTACGATTTGAACCTCTCCTGTGAGTCCAGTTTTTCGATTCCGATGCTTCACTTCAGGTTTACTGTATACCTTGCACCGTCTTATTGACGATGAAAAACAGAAATTGCACCGGATTTAAATTCAAAAGGCACAATGCCGCCTTAAGTACAAGAGGACTGACACCCTAACTATCTATGATTTGAACCTCTCCTATGGGTCCAGTTTTAGATTCCGATGCTTCACTTCAGGTTTACTGTATCCCTTGGACCTTCTTATTGACGATGAAATACAGAAATTGCATCTGAATTTAATACAAAAGTTACAATGCCGACTTAAGTAAAAGAGGATTGACACTCTGTCTTTCTATGATTTGAACCTCTCCTGTGAGTCCAGTTTTAGATTCCGATGCTTCACTTCAGGTTTACTGGATACCTTGCACCTTCTTATTGATGATGAAACACAGAAATTGCATCGGTATTAAATTTAAAAGGCACAATGCCGACGTAAGTACAAGAGGACTGACACACTAACTCTCTATGATTTGAACCTCTCCTGTGAGCCCAGTTTTAGATTCCGATGCTTCCCTTCAGGTTTACTGTATACCTTGCACCATCTTATTGACGATGAAACACAGAAATTGCATCGGAATTAAATTCAAACGACACAATGCCGATTTAAGTATAAGAGGGCTGACACTCTATCTATGATTTGAACCCCTAATGTGAGTCCAGTTTTAGATTCCGATGCTTCATGTGAGGTTTAATGTATCCCTTGGACATTCTTATTGACGATGTAACACAGAAATTGCAACCAAATTTAATACAAAAAGCAAAATGCCAACTTAAGAACAAGAGGACTGACACTCTCGTTTTCTAAGATTTGAACCTCTCCTGTGAGTCCAGTTTTAAATTCCGATGCTTCACTTTAGGTTTTCTGTATACCTTGCACCTTCGTATTGACGATGAAACACAGAAATTGCATCCGAATTTAATACAAAATGTACAGTGCCGACTTAAGTACAAGAGGACTGACACTCTCCCTTTCTATGATTTGAACCTCTCCTGTGAGTCCAGTTTTAGATTCTGATTCTTCACTTCAGGTGTACTGTATCCCTTGATACTTCTTATTGACGATGAAACACAGAAATTGCATCCGAATTTAATACAAATTGCACGATGCCAACTTAAGTAAAAGAGGACTGTCACCCTCACTTTCTATGATTTGAACCTCTCCTGTGAGTCCAGTTTTAGTTTCCGATGCTTCACATCAGGTTTAGTGTATCCCTTGGACTTTCTTATTGACAACGAAACACAGAAATTGCATCCGAATGTAATACAAATTGCACGATGCCGACTTAAGTAAAAGAGGACTGTCACTCTCACTTTCTATGATTTGAACCTCTCCTGTGAGTCCACTTTTACTTTCCGATGCTTAACTTCATATTTACTGTATACCTTGCACCATCTTATTGAAGATGAAACACAGAAATTGCATCGGAATTTATTACAAAAGGCACAATGCCGACTTAAGTACAAGAAGATTGACACTCTCACTTTCTATGATTTGAACCTCTCCTTTGAGTCCAGTTTTAGATTCCGATGCTTCACTTCAGGTTTACTCTATCCCTTGGACCTTCTTATTGACGATGTAACACAGATTATGCATCCGATTTTAATACAAATGGCACAATCCCGACTTAAGAACTAGAGGAATAACACTCTCACTTTCTACGATTTGAACCTCTCCAGTGAGTCCAGTTTTACATTTCGATGCTTCCCTTCAGGTTTACTGGATACCTTGCACCATCTTATTGACGATGAAACACAGAAATTGCATCGGAATTAAATTCAAACGACACAATGCCGATTTAAGTGTTAGAGGACTGGCACTCTATCTATGATTTGAACCCCTCCAGTGAGTCCAGTTTTAGATTCCGATGCTTCACTTCAGGTTTAATGTATCCCTTGGACCTTCTTATTGACGATGAAACACAGAAATTTCAACCAATGTTATTACAAAAGGCACAATGACGTCTTAAGTACAAGAGGACTGACACTCTCGTTTTCTAAGATTTGAACCTCTCCTTTGAGTCCAGTTTTAGATTCCGATGCTTCACTTTAGGTTTTCTGTATACCTTGCACCTTCGTATTGACGATGAAACACAGAAATTGCATCCGAATTTAATACAAATGGTACAGTGCCGACTTAAGTACAAGAGGACTGACACTCTAACTTTCTATGATTTGAACCTCTGCTGTGAGTCCAGTTTTAGATTCCGATGCTTCACTTCAGGTTTACTGTATCCTTTGGACCTTTTTATTGACGATGAAACGTAGAAATTTCGTCCGAATTTAATACAAAAGGCACAATGCCGACTTAAGTACAAGAGGACTGACACTCTCACTTTCTATGCTTTGAACCTCTCCTGTGAGTCCATTTTCAGATTCCGATGCTTCACTTCAGGTTTAATGAATCCCTTATACCTTCTTATTGACGATGTAGTACAGAAATTGCATCCGAATTTAATACGAAAGGCACAATGCCAACTTAAGTACAAGAGGACATACACTCTAACTCTCTATGATTTGAACCTCTCCTGTGAGCCCAGTTTTAAATTCCGATGCTTCACTTCAGGTTTACTCTCTCCCTTGGACCTTCTTATTGACGATGTAACACAGAAATTGCATCCGATTTTACTACAAATGGCACAATGCCGACTTAAGAACTAGAGGAATAACACTCTCACTTTCTACGATTTGAACCTCTCCTGTGAGTCCAGTTTTCGATTCCGATGCTTCACTTCAGGTTTACTGTATACCTTGCACCGTCTTATTGACGATGAAAAACAGAAATTGCACCGGATTTAAATTCAAAAGGCACAATGCCGCCTTAAGTACAAGAGGACTGACACCCTAACTATCTATGATTTGAACCTCTCCTATGGGTCCAGTTTTAGATTCCGATGCTTCACTTCAGGTTTAATGTATCCCTTGGACCTTCTTATTGACGATGAAACACAGAAATTTCAACCAATGTTATTACAAAAGGCACAATGACGTCTTAAGTACAAGAGGACTGACACTCTCGTTTTCTAAGATTTGAACCTCTCCTGTGAGTCCAGTTTTAAATTCCGATGCTTCACTTTAGGTTTTCTGTATACCTTGCACCTTCGTATTGACGATGAAACACAGAAATTGCATCCGAATTTAATACAAAAGGTACAGTGCCGACTTAAGTACAAGAGGACTGACACTCTCCCTTTCTATGATTTGAACCTCTCCTGTGAGTCCAGTTTTAGATTCTGATTCTTCACTTCAGGTGTACTGTATCCCTTGATACTTCTTATTGACGATGAAACACAGAAATTGCATCCGAATTTAATACAAATTGCACGATGCCAACTTAAGTAAAAGAGGACTGTCACCCTCACTTTCTATGATTTGAACCTCTCCTGTGAGTCCAGTTTTAGTTTCCGATGCTTCACATCAGGTTTAGTGTATCCCTTGGACTTTCTTATTGACAATGAAACACAGAAATTGCATCCGATTTAATACAAATTGCACGATGCCGACTTAAGTAAAAGAGGACTGTCACTCTCACTTTCTATGATTTGAACCTGTCCTGTGAGTCCACTTTTACTTTCCGATGCTTAACTTCATATTTACTGTATACCTTGCACCTTCTTATTGAAGATGAAACACAGAAATTGCATCGGAATTTATTACAAAAGGCACATTGCCGACTTAAGTACAAGAAGATTGACACTCTCACTTTCTATGATTTGAACTTCTCCTGTGAGTCCAGTTTTAGATTCCGATGTTTCACTTCAGGTTTATTATATACCTTGCACCGTCTTATTGACGATGAAACACAAAAATTGCATCGGAATTAAATTCAAAAATGCACAATGCCGACTTAAGTAAAAGAGGATTGACACTCTCTCTTTCTATGATTTGAACCTCTCCTGTGAGTCCAGTTTTAGATTCCGATGCTTCACTTCAGGTTTACTGGATACCTTGCACCTTCTTATTGATGATGAAACACAGAAATTGCATCGGTATTAAATTCAAAAGGCACAATGCCGACATAAGTACAAGAGGACTGACAGACTAACTCTCTATGATTTGAACCTCTCCTGTGAGCCCAGTTTCAGATGCCGATGCTTCCCTTCAGGTTTACTGTATACCTTGCACCATCTTATTGACGATGAAACACAGAAATTGCATCGGAATTAAATTCAAACGACACAATGCCGATTTAAGTATAAGAGGACTGACACTATATCTATGATTTAAACCCCTCCTGTGAGTCCAGGTTTAGATTCCGATGCTTCACTTCAGGTTTAATGTATCCCTTGCACCTTCGTATTGACGATGAAACACAGAAATTGCATCCGAATTTAATACAAAAGGTACAGTGCCGACCTAAGTACAAGAGGACTGACACTCTCCCTTTCTATGATTTGAACCTCTCCTGTGAGTCCAGTTTTAGATTCCGATTCTTCACTTCAGGTGTACTGTATCCCTTGAACCTTCCTATTGACGATGAAACACAGAAATTGCATCCGAATTTAATACAAATTGCACGATGCCGACTTAAGTAAAAGAGGACTGTCACTCTCACTTTCTATGATTTGAACCTCTCCTGTGAGTCCAGTTTTAGTTTCCGATGCTTCACGTCAGGTTTACTGTATACCTTGCACCTTCTTAATGACGATGAAACAAAGTAATTGCATCGGAATTTATTACAAAAGGCACAATGCCGACTTAAGTACAAGAAGACTGACACTCTCACTTTCTATGATTTGAACTTCTCCTGTGAGTCCACTTTTAGATTCCGCCATTTCACTTGAGGTTTACTGTACCTTGCACCGTCTTATTGACGATGAAACACAAAAATTGCATCGGAATTAAATTCAAAAGGCACAATGCCGACTGAAGTACAAGAGGACTGACACTAACTTTCTATGATTTGAACTTCTCCTTTGAGTCCGGTTTTAGATTCCGATCCTTCACTTCAGGTTTACTCTATCCCTTGGACCTTCTTATTGACGATGAAACACAGAAATTGCATCCGATTATAATACAAATGGCACAATGCCGACTTATGAACTAGATAACTGCCTCTCTCACTTTCTACGATTTGAACCTCTCCTGTGAGTCCAGTTTTGGATTCCGATGCTTCACTTCAGGTGTACTGTATACCTTGCACCGTCTTAGTGACGATGAAACACAGAAATTGCATCCGAATTTAATACAAATTGTACGATGCCAACTTAAGTAAAAGAGGACTGTCACCCTCACTTTCTATGATTTGAACCTTTCCTGTGAGTCCAGTTTTAGTTTCCGATGCTTCACATCAGGTTTAGTGTATCCCTTGGACTTTCTTATTGACAATGAAACACAGAAATTGCATCCGAATTTAATACAAATTGCACGATGCCGACTTAAGTAAAAGAGGACTGTCACTCTCACTTTCTATGATTTGAACCTCTCCTGTGAGTCCAGTTTTACTTTCCGATGCTTAACTTCATATTTACTGTATACCTTGCACCTTCTTATTGAAGATGAAACACAGAAATTGCATCGGAATTTATTACAAAAGGCACAATGCCGACTTAAGTACAAGAAGATTGACACTCTCACTTTCTATGATTTGAACTTCTCCCGTGAGTCCAGTTTTAGATCCGATGTTTCACTCAGGTTTATTGTATACCTTGCACCGTCTTATTGACGATGAAACACAAAAATTGCATCGGAATTAAATTCAAAAGGCACAATGCCGACTTAAGTACAAGAGGACTGACACTAACTTTCTACGATTTGAACCTCTCCAGTGAGTCCAGTTTTAGATTCCGATGCTTCCCTTCAGGTTTAATGTATCCCTTGGACCTTCTTATTGACGATGAAACACAGAAATTTCAACCAATGTTAATACAAAAGGCACAATGACGTCATAAGTACAAGAGGACTGACACTCTCGTTTTCTAAGATTTGAACCTCTCCTTTGAGTCCAGTTTTAGATTCCGATGCTTCACTTTAGGTTTTCTGTATACCTTGCACCTTCGTATTGACGATGAAACACAGAAATTGCATCCGAATTTAATACAAAAGGTACAGTGCCGACTTAAGTACAAGAGGACTGACACTCTAACTTTCTATGATTTGAACCCCTGCTGTGAGTCCAGTTTTAGATTCCGATGCTTCACTTCAGGTTTACTGTATCCTTTGGACCTTTTTATTGACGATGAAACGCAGAAATTTCGTCCGAATTTAATACAAAAGGCACAATGCCGACTTAAGTACAAGAGGACTGACACTCTCACTTTCTATGCTTTGAACCTCTCCTGTGAGTCCATTTTCAGATTCCGATGCTTCACTTCAGGTTTAATGAATCCCTTATACCTTCTTATTGACGATGTAGTACAGAAATGGCATCCGAATTTAATACGAAAGGCACAATGCCAACTTAAGTACAAGAGGACATACACTCTAACTCTCTATGATTTGAACCTCTCCTGTGAGCCCAGTTTCAAATTCCGATGCTTCACTTCAGGTTTACTCTCTCCCTTGGACCTTCTTATTGACGATGTAACACAGAAATTGCATCCGATTTTACTACAAATGGCACAATGCCGACTTAAGAACTAGAGGAATAACACTCTCACTTTCAACGATTTGAACCTCTCCTGTGAGTCCAGTTTTGGATTCCGATGCTTCACTTCAGGTTTACTGTATACCTTGCACCGTCTTATTGACGATGAAAAACAGAAATTGCACCGGATTTAAATTCAAAAGGCACAATGCCGCCTTAAGTACAAGAGGACTGACACCCTAACTATCTATGATTTGAACCTCTCCTATGGGTCCAGTTTTAGATTCCGATGCTTCACTTCAGGTTTACTGTATCCCTTGGACCTTCTTATTGACGATGAAATACAGAAATTGCATCTGAATTTAATACAAAAGTTACAATGCCGACTTAAGTAAAAGAGGATTGACACTCTGTCTTTCTATGATTTGAACCCCTCCTGTGAGTCCAGTTTTAGATTCCGATGTTTCACTTCAGGTTTATTGTATACCTTGCACCGTCTTATTGACGATGACACACAAAAATTGCATCGGTATTAAATTCAAAAAGCACAATGCCGACTGAAGTACCTTAGGACTGACACTAACTTTCTATGATTTGAACCTCTCCTTTGAGTCCAGTTTTAGATTCCGATGCTTCACTTCAGGTTTACTCTATCCCTTGGACCTTCTTATTGACGATGTAACACAGATATTGCATCCGATTTTAATACAAATGGCACAATCCCGACTTAAGAATTAGAGGAATAACACTCTCACTTTCTACGATTTGAACCTCTCCAGTGAGTCCAGTTTTAGATTCCGATGCTTCCCTTCAGGTTTACTGGATACCTTGCACCATCTTATTGACGATGAAACACAGATATTGCATCGGAATTAAATTCAAACGACACAATGCCGATTTAAGTATTAGAGGACTGACACTCTATCTATGATTTGAACCCCTCCAGTGAGTCCAGTTTTAGATTCCGATGCTTCACTTCAGGTTTAATGTATCCCTTGGACCTTCTTATTGACGATGAAACACAGAAATTTCAACCAATGTTAATACAAAAGGCACAATGCCGTCTTAAGTACAAGAGGACTGACACTCTCGTTTTCTAAGATTTGAACCTCTCCTTTGAGTCCAGTTTTAGATTCCGATGCTTCACTTTAGGTTTTCTGTATACCTTGCACCTTCGTATTGACGATGAAACACAGAAATTGCATCCGAATTTAATTCAAAAGGTACAGTGCCGACTTAAGTACAAGAGGACTGACACTCTAACTTTCTATGATTTGAACCTCTGCTGTGAGGCTAGTTTCAGATTCCGATGCTTCACTTCAGGTTTAATGAATCCCTTATACCTTCTTATTGACGATGTAGTACAGAAATTGCATCCGAATTTAATACGAAAGGCACAATGTCAACTTAAGTACAAGAGGACTGACACTCTAACTCTCTATGATTTGAACCTCTCCTGTGAGCCCAGTTTTAAATTCCGATGCTTCACTTCAGGTTTACTCTCTCCCTTGGACCTTCTTATTGACGATGTAACACAGAAATTGCATCCGATTTTAATACAAATGGCACAATGCTGACTTAAGAACTAGAGGAATAACACTCTCACTTTCTACGATTTGAACCTCTCCTGTGAGTCCAGTTTTGGATTCCGATGCTTCACTTCAGGTTTACTGTATACCTTGCACCGTCTTATTGACGATGAAACACAGAAATTGCACCGGATTTAAATACAAAAGGCACAATGCCGCCTTAAGTACAAGAGGACTGAAACCCTAACTATCTATGATTTGAACCTCTCCTGTGGGTCCAGTTTTAGATTCCGATGCTTCACTTCAGGTTTACTGTATCCCTTGGACCTTCTTATTGACGATGAAATACAGAAATTGCATCCGAATTTAATACAAAACTTACAATGCAGACTTAAGTAAAAGAGGATTGACACTCTCTCTTTCTATGATTTGAACCTCTCCTGTGAGTCCAGTTTTAGATTCCGATGCTTCACTTCAGGTTTACTGGATACCTTGCACCTTCTTATTGATGATGAAACACAGAAATTGCATCGGTATTAAATTCAAAAGGCACAATGCCGACATAAGTACAAGAGGACTGACAGACTAACTCTCTATGATTTGAACCTCTCCTGTGAGCCCAGTTTCAGATGCCGATGCTTCCCTTCAGGTTTACTGTATACCTTGCACCATCTTATTGACGATGAAACACAGAAATTGCATCGGAATTAAATTCAAACGACACAATGCCGATTTAAGTATAAGAGGACTGACACTCTATCTATGATTTAAACCCCTCCTGTGAGTCCAGGTTTAGATTCCGATGCTTCACTTCAGGTTTAATGTATCCCTTGGACCTTCTTATTGACGATGAAACACAGAAATTGCAACCTAATTTAATACAAAAGGCACAATGCCGACTTAAGTACAAGAGGACTGACACTCTCGTTTTCTAAGATTTGAACCTCTCCTGTGAGTCCAGTTTTAGATACCGATGCTTCACTTTAAGTTTTCTGTATACCTTGCACCTTCGTATTGACGATGAAACAGAGAAATTGCATCCGAATTTAATACAAAAGGTACAGTGCCGACCTAAGTACAAGAGGACTGACCCTCTCCCTTTCTATGATTTGAACCTCTCCTGTGAGTCCAGATTTAGATTCCGATTCTTCACTTCAGGTGTACTGTATCCCTTGATACTTCCTATTGACGATGAAACACAGAAATTCCATCCGAATTTAATACAAATTGCACGATGCCGACTTAAGTAAAAGAGGACTGTCACTCTCACTTTCTATGATTTGAACCTCTCCTGTGAGTCCAGTTTTAGTTTCCGATGCTTCACGTCAGGTTTACTGTATACCTTGCACCTTCTTAATGACGATGAAACAAAGAAATTGCATCGGAATTTATTACAAAAGGCACAATGCCGACTTAAGTACAAGAAGACTGACACTCTCACTTTCTATGATTTGAACTTCTCCTGTGAGTCCAGTTTTAGATTCCGCCATTTCACTTGAGGTTTACTGTACATTGCACCGTCTTATTGACGATGAAACACAAAAATTGCATCGGAATTAAATTCAAAAGGCACAATGCCGACTGAAGTACCAGAAGACTGACACTAACTTTCTATGATTTGAACTTCTCCTTTGAGTCCGGTTTTAGATTCCGATCCTTCACTTCAGGTTTACTCTATCCCTTGGACCTTCTTATTGACGATGAAACACAGAAATTGCATCCGATTATAATACAAATGGCACAATGCCGACTTAAGAACTAGAGGACTGCCTCTCTCACTTTCTACGATTTGAACCTCTCCTGTGAGTCCAGTTCTGGATTCCGATGCTTCACTTCAGGTTTACTGTATACCTTGCACCGTCTTAGTGACGATGAAACACAGAAATTGCATCGGAATTAAATTCAAAAGGCACAATGCCGCCTTAAGTACGAGAGGACTGACACTCTAACTCTATATGATTTGAACCTCTCCTGTGAGTCCAGTTTTAGATTCCGATCCTTCACTTCAGGTTTACTGTATCCCTTGGACCTTCTTATTGACGATGAAACACAGAAATTGCATCGGACTTAAATTCAAAAGGCACAATGCCGACTTAAGTACAACAGGACTGACACTCTAGCTTTCTATGATTTGAACCTCTGCTGTGAGTCCAGTTTTAGATTCCGATGCTTCACTTCAGGTTTACTGTATCCCTTGGACATTTTTATTGACGATGAGACACAGAAATTGCATCCGAATTTAATACAAAAGGTACAGTGCCGACTTAAGTACAAGAGGACTGACACTCTCCCTTTCTATGATTTGAACCTCTCCTGTGAGTCCAGTTTTAGATTCTGATTCTTCACTTCAGGTGTACTGTATCCCTTGATACTTCTTATTGACGATGAAACACAGATATTGCATCCGAATTTAATACAAATTGTACGATGCCAACTGAAGTAAAAGAGGACTGTCACCCTCACTTTCTATGATTTGAACCTCTCCTGTGAGTCCAGTTTTAGTTTCCGATGCTTCACATCAGGTTTAGTGTATCCCTTGGACTTTCTTATTGACAATGAAACACAGAAATTGCATCCGAATTTAATACAAATTGCACGATGCCGACTTAAGTAAAAGAGGACTGTCACTCTCACTTTCTATGATTTGAACCTCTCCTGTGAGTCCAGTTTTACTTTCCGATGCTTAACTTCATATTTACTCTATACCTTGCACCTTCTTATTGAAGATGAAACACAGAAATTGCATCGGAATTTATTACAAAAGGCACAATGCCGACTTAAGTACAAGAAGATTGACACTCTCACTTTCTATGCTTTGAACCTCTCCTGTGAGTCCATTTTCAGATTCCGATGCTTCACTTCAGGTTTAATGAATCCCTTATACCTTCTTATTGACGATGTAGTACAGAAATGGCATCCGAATTTAATACGAAAGGCACAATGCCAACTTAAGTACAAGAGGACATACACTCTAACTCTCTATGATTTGAACCTCTCCTGTGAGCCCAGTTTCAAATTCCGATGCTTCACTTCAGGTTTACTCTCTCCCTTGGACCTTCTTATTGACGATGTAACACAGAAATTGCATCCGATTTTACTACAAATGGCACAATGCCGACTTAAGAACTAGAGGAATAACACTCTCACTTTCAACGATTTGAACCTCTCCTGTGAGTCCAGTTTTGGATTCCGATGCTTCACTTCAGGTTTACTGTATACCTTGCACCGTCTTATTGACGATGAAAAACAGAAATTGCACCGGATTTAAATTCAAAAGGCACAATGCCGCCTTAAGTACAAGAGGACTGACACCCTAACTATCTATGATTTGAACCTCTCCTATGGGTCCAGTTTTAGATTCCGATGCTTCACTTCAGGTTTACTGTATCCCTTGGACCTTCTTATTGACGATGAAATACAGAAATTGCATCTAAATTTAATACAAAAGTTACAATGCCGACTTAAGTAAAAGAGGATTGACACTCTGTCTTTCTATGATTTGAACCCCTCCTGTGAGTCCAGTTTTAGATTCCGATGTTTCACTTCAGGTTTATTGTATACCTTGCACCGTCTTATTGACGATGACACACAAAAATTGCATCGGTATTAAATTCAAAAAGCACAATGCCGACTGAAGTACCTTAGGACTGACACTAACTTTCTATGATTTGAACCTCTCCTTTGAGTCCAGTTTTAGATTCCGATGCTTCACTTCAGGTTTACTCTATCCCTTGGACCTTCTTATTGACGATGTAACACAGATATTGCATCCGATTTTAATACAAATGGCACAATCCCGACTTAAGAATTAGAGGAATAACACTCTCACTTTCTACGATTTGAACCTCTCCAGTGAGTCCAGTTTTAGATTCCGATGCTTCCCTTCAGGTTTACTGGATACCTTGCACCATCTTATTGACGATGAAACACAGATATTGCATCGGAATTAAATTCAAACGACACAATGCCGATTTAAGTATTAGAGGACTGACACTCTATCTATGATTTGAACCCCTCCAGTGAGTCCAGTTTTAGATTCCGATGCTTCACTTCAGGTTTAATGTATCCCTTGGACCTTCTTATTGACGATGAAACACAGAAATTTCAACCAATGTTAATACAAAAGGCACAATGCCGTCTTAAGTACAAGAGGACTGACACTCTCGTTTTCTAAGATTTGAACCTCTCCTTTGAGTCCAGTTTTAGATTCCGATGCTTCACTTTAGGTTTTCTGTATACCTTGCACCTTCGTATTGACGATGAAACACAGAAATTGCATCCGAATTTAATTCAAAAGGTACAGTGCCGACTTAAGTACAAGAGGACTGACACTCTAACTTTCTATGATTTGAACCTCTGCTGTGAGGCTAGTTTCAGATTCCGATGCTTCACTTCAGGTTTAATGAATCCCTTATACCTTCTTATTGACGATGTAGTACAGAAATTGCATCCGAATTTAATACGAAAGGCACAATGTCAACTTAAGTACAAGAGGACTGACACTCTAACTCTCTATGATTTGAACCTCTCCTGTGAGCCCAGTTTTAAATTCCGATGCTTCACTTCAGGTTTACTCTCTCCCTTGGACCTTCTTATTGACGATGTAACACAGAAATTGCATCCGATTTTAATACAAATGGCACAATGCTGACTTAAGAACTAGAGGAATAACACTCTCACTTTCTACGATTTGAACCTCTCCTGTGAGTCCAGTTTTGGATTCCGATGCTTCACTTCAGGTTTACTGTATACCTTGCACCGTCTTATTGACGATGAAACACAGAAATTGCACCGGATTTAAATACAAAAGGCACAATGCCGCCTTAAGTACAAGAGGACTGAAACCCTAACTATCTATGATTTGAACCTCTCCTGTGGGTCCAGTTTTAGATTCCGATGCTTCACTTCAGGTTTACTGTATCCCTTGGACCTTCTTATTGACGATGAAATACAGAAATTGCATCCGAATTTAATACAAAACTTACAATGCAGACTTAAGTAAAAGAGGATTGACACTCTCTCTTTCTATGATTTGAACCTCTCCTGTGAGTCCAGTTTTAGATTCCGATGCTTCACTTCAGGTTTACTGGATACCTTGCACCTTCTTATTGATGATGAAACACAGAAATTGCATCGGTATTAAATTCAAAAGGCACAATGCCGACATAAGTACAAGAGGACTGACAGACTAACTCTCTATGATTTGAACCTCTCCTGTGAGCCCAGTTTCAGATGCCGATGCTTCCCTTCAGGTTTACTGTATACCTTGCACCATCTTATTGACGATGAAACACAGAAATTGCATCGGAATTAAATTCAAACGACACAATGCCGATTTAAGTATAAGAGGACTGACACTCTATCTATGATTTAAACCCCTCCTGTGAGTCCAGGTTTAGATTCCGATGCTTCACTTCAGGTTTAATGTATCCCTTGGACCTTCTTATTGACGATGAAACACAGAAATTGCAACCTAATTTAATACAAAAGGCACAATGCCGACTTAAGTACAAGAGGACTGACACTCTCGTTTTCTAAGATTTGAACCTCTCCTGTGAGTCCAGTTTTAGATACCGATGCTTCACTTTAAGTTTTCTGTATACCTTGCACCTTCGTATTGACGATGAAACAGAGAAATTGCATCCGAATTTAATACAAAAGGTACAGTGCCGACCTAAGTACAAGAGGACTGACACTCTCCCTTTCTATGATTTGAACCTCTCCTGTGAGTCCAGATTTAGATTCCGATTCTTCACTTCAGGTGTACTGTATCCCTTGATACTTCCTATTGACGATGAAACACAGAAATTCCATCCGAATTTAATACAAATTGCACGATGCCGACTTAAGTAAAAGAGGACTGTCACTCTCACTTTCTATGATTTGAACCTCTCCTGTGAGTCCAGTTTTAGTTTCCGATGCTTCACGTCAGGTTTACTGTATACCTTGCACCTTCTTAATGACGATGAAACAAAGAAATTGCATCGGAATTTATTACAAAAGGCACAATGCCGACTTAAGTACAAGAAGACTGACACTCTCACTTTCTATGATTTGAACTTCTCCTGTGAGTCCAGTTTTAGATTCCGCCATTTCACTTGAGGTTTACTGTACATTGCACCGTCTTATTGACGATGAAACACAAAAATTGCATCGGAATTAAATTCAAAAGGCACAATGCCGACTGAAGTACCAGAAGACTGACACTAACTTTCTATGATTTGAACTTCTCCTTTGAGTCCGGTTTTAGATTCCGATCCTTCACTTCAGGTTTACTCTATCCCTTGGACCTTCTTATTGACGATGAAACACAGAAATTGCATCCGATTATAATACAAATGGCACAATGCCGACTTAAGAACTAGAGGACTGCCTCTCTCACTTTCTACGATTTGAACCTCTCCTGTGAGTCCAGTTCTGGATTCCGATGCTTCACTTCAGGTTTACTGTATACCTTGCACCGTCTTAGTGACGATGAAACACAGAAATTGCATCGGAATTAAATTCAAAAGGCACAATGCCGCCTTAAGTACGAGAGGACTGACACTCTAACTCTCTATGATTTGAACCTCTCCTGTGAGTCCAGTTTTAGATTCCGATCCTTCACTTCAGGTTTACTGTATCCCTTGGACCTTCTTATTGACGATGAAACACAGAAATTGCATCGGACTTAAATTCAAAAGGCACAATGCCGACTTAAGTACAACAGGACTGACACTCTAGCTTTCTATGATTTGAACCTCTGCTGTGAGTCCAGTTTTAGATTCCGATGCTTCACTTCAGGTTTACTGTATCCCTTGGACATTTTTATTGACGATGAGACACAGAAATTGCATCCGAATTTAATACAAAAGGTACAGTGCCGACTTAAGTACAAGAGGACTGACACTCTCCCTTTCTATGATTTGAACCTCTCCTGTGAGTCCAGTTTTAGATTCTGATTCTTCACTTCAGGTGTACTGTATCCCTTGATACTTCTTATTGACGATGAAACACAGATATTGCATCCGAATTTAATACAAATTGTACGATGCCAACTGAAGTAAAAGAGGACTGTCACCCTCACTTTCTATGATTTGAACCTCTCCTGTGAGTCCAGTTTTAGTTTCCGATGCTTCACATCAGGTTTAGTGTATCCCTTGGACTTTCTTATTGACAATGAAACACAGAAATTGCATCCGAATTTAATACAAATTGCACGATGCCGACTTAAGTAAAAGAGGACTGTCACTCTCACTTTCTATGATTTGAACCTCTCCTGTGAGTCCAGTTTTACTTTCCGATGCTTAACTTCATATTTACTCTATACCTTGCACCTTCTTATTGAAGATGAAACACAGAAATTGCATCGGAATTTATTACAAAAGGCACAATGCCGACTTAAGTACAAGAAGATTGACACTCTCACTTTCTATGATTTGACCTTCTCCTGTGAGTCCAGTTTTAGATCCGATGTTTCACTTCAGGTTTATTGTATACCTTGCACCGTCTTATTGACGATGAAACACAAAAATTGCATCGGAATTAAATTCAAAAGGCACAATGCCGACTTAAGTACAAGAGGACTGACACTAACTTTCTATGATTTGAACCTCTCCTTTGAGTCCAGTTTTAGATTCTGATGCTTCACTTCAGGTTTACTCTATCCCTTGGACCTTCTTATTGACGATGTAACACAGATATTGCATCCGATTTTAATACAAATGGCACAATCCCGACTTAAGAACTAGAGGAATAACACTCTCACTTTCTACGATTTGAACCTCTCCAGTGAGTCCAGTTTTACATTTCGATGCTTCCCTTCAGGTTTACTGGATACCTTGCACCATCTTATTGACGATGAAACACAGAAATTGCATCGGAATTAAATTCAAACGACACAATGCCGATTTAAGTATTAGAGGACTGGCACTCTATCTATGATTTGAACCCCTCCAGTGAGTCCAGTTTTAGATTCCGATGCTTCACTTCAGGTTTAATGTATCCCTTGGACCTTCTTATTGACGATGAAACACAGAAATTTCAACCAATGTTATTACAAAAGGCACAATGACGTCTTAAGTACAAGAGGAATGACACTCTCGTTTTCTAAGATTTGAACCTCTCCTTTGAGTCCAGTTTTAGATTCCGATGCTTCACTTTAGGTTTTCTGTATACCTTGCACCTTCGTATTGACGATGAAACACAGAAATTGCATCCGAATTTAATACAAATGGTACAGTGCCGACTTAAGTACAAGAGGACTGACACTCTAACTTTCTATGATTTGAACCTCTGCTGTGAGTCCAGTTTTAGATTCCGATGCTTCACTTCAGGTTTACTGTATCCTTTGGACCTTTTTATTGACGATGAAACGCAGAAATTTCGTCCGAATTTAATACAAAAGGCACAATGCCGACTTAAGTACAAGAGGACTGACACTCTCACTTTCTATGCTTTGAACCTCTCCTGTGAGTCCATTTTCAGATTCCGATGCTTCACTTCAGGTTTAATGAATCCCTTATACCTTCTTATTGACGATGTAGTACAGAAATTGCATCCGAATTTAATACGAAAGGCACAATGCCAACTTAAGTACAAGAGGACATACACTCTAACTCTCTATGATTTGAACCTCTCCTGTGAGCCCAGTTTTAGATTCCGATGCTTCACTTCAGGTTTACTGTATCCCTTGGACCTTCTTATTGACGATGAAATACAGAAATTGCATCTGAATTTAATACAAAAGTTACAATGCCGACTTAAGTAAAAGAGGATTGACACTCTGTCTTTCTATGATTTGAACCTCTCCTGTGAGTCCAGTTTTAGATTCCGATGCTTCACTTCAGGTTTACTGGATACCTTGCACCTTCTTATTGATGATGAAACACAGAAATTGCATCGGTATTAAATTCAAAAGGCACAATGCCGACGTAAGTACAAGAGGACTGACACACTAACTCTCTATGATTTGAACCTCTCCTGTGAGCCCAGTTTTAGATTCCGATGCTTCCCTTCAGGTTTACTGTATACCTTGCACCATCTTATTGACGATGAAACACAGAAATTGCAGCGGAATTAAATTCAAACGACACAATGCCGATTTAAGTATAAGAGGGCTGACACTCTATCTATGATTTGAACCCCTAATGTGAGTCCAGTTTTAGATTCCGATGCTTCATGTGAGGTTTAATGTATCCCTTGGACATTCTTATTGACGATGTAACACAGAAATTGCAACCAAATTTAATACAAAAAGCAAAATGCCAACTTAAGAACAAGAGGACTGACACTCTCGTTTTCTAAGATTTGAACCTCTCCTGTGAGTCCAGTTTTAAATTCCGATGCTTCACTTTAGGTTTTCTGTATACCTTGCACCTTCGTATTGACGATGAAACACAGAAATTGCATCCGAATTTAATACAAAAGGTACAGTGCCGACTTAAGTACAAGAGGACTGACACTCTCCCTTTCTATTATTTGAACCTCTCCTGTGAGTCCAGTTTTAGATTCTGATTCTTCACTTCAGGTGTACTGTATACCTTGATACTTCTTATTGACGATGAAACACAGAAATTGCATCCGAATTTAATACAAATTGCACGATGCCGACTTAAGTAAAAGAGGACTGTCACCCTCACTTTCTATGATTTGAACCTCTCCTGTGAGTCCAGTTTTAGTTTCCGATGCTTCACATCAGGTTTAGTGTATCCCTTGGACTTTCTTATTGACAATGAAACACAGAAATTGCATCCGAATTTAATACAAATTGCACGATGCCGACTTAAGTAAAAGAGGACTGTCACTCTCACTTTCTATGATTTGAACCTCTCCTGTGAGTCCACTTTTACTTTCCGATGCTTAACTTCATATTTACTGTATACCTTGCACCTTCTTATTGAAGATGAAACACAGAAATTGCATCGGAATTTATTACAAAAGGCACAATGCCGACTTAAGTACAAGAAGATTGACACTCTCACTTTCTATGATTTGAACTTCTCCTGTGAGTCCAGTTTTAGATTCCGATGTTTCACTTCAGGTTTATTGTATACATTGCACCGTCTTATTGACGATGAAACACAAAAATTGCATCGGAATTAAATTCAAAATGCACAATGCCGACTTAAGTAAAAGAGGATTGACACTCTCTCTTTCTATGATTTGAACCTCTCCTGTGAGTCCAGTTTTAGATTCCGATGCTTCACTTCAGGTTTACTGGATACCTTGCACCTTCTTATTGATGATGAAACACAGAAATTGCATCGGTATTAAATTCAAAAGGCACAATGCCGACATAAGTACAAGAGGACTGACAGACTAACTCTCTATGATTTGAACCTCTCCTGTGAGCCCAGTTTCAGATGCCGATGCTTCCCTTCAGGTTTACTGTATACCTTGCACCATCTTATTGACGATGAAACACAGAAATTGCATCGGAATTAAATTCAAACGACACAATGCCGATTTAAGTATAAGAGGACTGACACTATATCTATGATTTAAACCCCTCCTGTGAGTCCAGGTTTAGATTCCGATGCTTCACTTCAGGTTTAATGTATCCCTTGGACCTTCTTATTGACGATGAAACACAGAAATTGCAACCAAATTTAATACAAAAGGCACAATGCCGTCTTAAGTACAAGAGGACTGACACTCTCGTTTTCTAAGATTTGAACCTCTCCTGTGAGTCCAGTTTTAGATACCGATGCTTCACTTTAAATTTTCTGTATACCTTGCACCTTAGTATTGACGATGAAACACAGAAATTGCATCCGAATTTAATACAAAAGGTACAGTGCCGACCTAAGTACAAGAGGATTGACACTCTCCCTTTCTTTGATTTGAACCTCTCCTGTGAGTCCAGTTTTAGATTCCGATTCTTCACTTCAGGTGTACTGTATCCCTTGATACTTCCTATTGACGATGAAACACAGAAATTGCATCCGAATTTAATACAAATTGCACGATGCCGACTTAAGTAAAAGAGGACTGTCACTCTCACTTTCTATGATTTGAACCTCTCCTGTGAGTCCAGTTTTAGTTTCCGATGCTTCACGTCAGGTTTACTGTATACCTTGCACCTTCTTAATGACGATGAAACACAGAAATTGCATCGGAATTTATTACAAAAGGCACAATGCCGACTTAAGTACAAGAAGACTGACACTCTCACTTTCTATGATTTGAACTTCTCCTGTGAGTCCAGTTTTAGATTCCGCCATTTCACTTGAGGTTTACTGTACCTTGCACCGTCTTATTGACGATGAAACACAAAAATTGCATCGGAATTAAATTCAAAAGGCACAATGCCGACTGAAGTACAAGAGGACTGACACTAACTTTCTATGATTTGAACTTCTCCTTTGAGTCCGGTTTTAGATTCCGATCCTTCACTTCAGGTTTACTCTATCCCTTGGACCTTCTTATTGACGATGAAACACAGAAATTGCATCCGATTATAATACAAATGGCACAATGCCGACTTAAGAACTAGAGGACTGCCTCTCTCACTTTCTACGATTTGAACCTCTCCTGTGAGTCCAGTTTTGGATTCCGATGCTTCACTTCAGGTTAACTGTATACCTTGCACCGTCTTAGTGACGACGAAACACAGAAATTGCATCGGAATTAAATTCAAAAGGCACAATGCCGCCTTATGTACGAGAGGACTGACACTCTAACTTTCTATGATTTGAACCTCTCCTGTGAGTCCAGTTTTAGATTCCGATCCTTCACTTCAGGTTTACTGTATCCCTTGGACCTTCTTATTGACGATGAAACACAGAAATTGCATCGGAATTAAATTCAAAAGGCACAATGCCGACTTAAGTACAAGAGGACTGACACTCTAGCTTTCTATGATTTGAACCTCTGCTGTGAGTCCAGTTTTAGATTCCGATGCTTCACTTCAGGTTTACTGTATCCCTTGGACATTTTTATTGACGATGAAACAGAGAAATTTCGTCCGAATTTAATACAAAAGGCACAATGCCGACATAAGTACAAGAGGACTGACACTCTCACTTTCTATGTTTTGAACCTCTCCTGTGAGTCCAGTTTTGGATTCCGATGCTTCACTTCAGGTTTACTGTATACCTTGCACCTTCTTATTGATGATGAAACACAGAAATTGCATCGGAATTAAATTCAAAAGGCACAATGCCGCCTTAAGTACAAGAGGACTGACACTCTAACTATCTATGATTTGAACCTCTCCTGTGGGTCCAGTTTTAGATTCCGATGCTTCACTTCAGGTTTACTGTATCCCTTGGACCTTCTTATTGGCGATGAAATACAGAAATTGCATCCGAATTTAATACAAAAGTTACAATGCCGACTTAAGTAAAAGAGGATTGACACTCTCTCTTTCTATGATTTGAACCTCTCCTGTGAGTCCAGTTTTAGTTTCCGATGCTTCACTTCAGGTTTACTGGATACCTTGCACCTTCTTAATGACGATGAAACACAGAAATTGCATCGATATTAAATTCAAAAGGCACAATGCCGACTTAATTACAAGAGGACTGACACTCTCGTTTTCTAAGATTTGAACCTCTCCTGTGAGTCCAGATTTAGATTCCGATGCTTCACTTTAGGTTTATTGTATACCTTGCTCCTCGGTATTGACGATGAAACACAGAAATTTCATCCGAATTTAATACAAAAGGTACAGTGCCGACTTAAGTACAAGAGGACTGACACTCTCCCTTTCTATGATTTGAACCTCTCCTGTGAGTCCAGTTTTAGATTCCGATTCTTCACTTCAGGTGTACTGTATCCCTTGATACTTCCTATTGACGATGAAACACAGAAATTGCATCCGAATTTAATACAAATTGCACGATGCCGACTTAAGTAAAAGAGGACTGTCACTCTCACTTTCTATGATTTGAACCTCTCGTGTGAGTCCAGTTTTAGTTTCCGATGCTTCACGTCAGGTTTACTGTATACCTTGCACCTTCTTAATGACGATGAAACACAGAAATTGCATCGGAATTTATTACAAAAGGCACAATGCCGACTTAAGTACAAGAAGACTGACACTCTCACTTTCTATGATTTGAACTTCTCCTGTGAGTCCAGTTTTAGATTCCGCCATTACACTTGAGGTTTACTGTATACCTTGCACCGTCTTATTGGCGATGAAACACAAAAATTGCATCGGAATTAAATTCGAAAGGCACAATGCCGACTTAAGTACAAGAGGACTGACACCCTAACTATCTATAATTTGAACCTCTCCTGTGGGTCCAGTTTTAGATTCCGATGCTTCACTTCAGGTTTACTGTATCCCTTGGACCTTCTTATTGACGATGAAATACAGAAATTGCATCCGAATTTAATACAAAAGTTACAATGCCGACTTAAGTAAAAGAGGATTGACACTCTATGATTTGAACCTCTCCTCTGAGTCCAGTTTTAGATTCCGATGCTTCACTTCAGGTTCACTGGATACCTTGCACCTTCTCATTGATGATGAAACACAGAAATTGCATCGGTATTAAATTCAAAAGGCACAATGCCGACATAAGTACAAGAGGACTGACACACTAACTCTCTATGATTTGAACCCCTCCTGTCAGCCCAGTTTTAGATTCCGATGCTTCCCTTCAGGTTTACTGTATACCTTGCACCATCTGATTGACGATGAAACACAGAAATTGCATTGGAATTAAATTCAAACGACACAATGCCGAATTAAGTATAAGAGGACTAACACTCTATCTATGATTTGAACCCCTCCTGTGAGTCCAGTTTTAGATTCCGATTCTTCACTTCAGGTTTAATGTATCCCTTGGACCTTCTTATTGACGATGAAACACAGATATTGCAACCAAATTTAATACAAAAGGCACAATGCCGACTTAAGTACAAGAAGACTGACACTCTCGTTTTCTAAGATTTGAACCTCTCCTGTGAGTGCAGTTTTAGATTCCGATGCTTCACTTTAAGTTTTCTGTATACCTTGCACCTTCGTATTGACGATGAAACACAGAAATTGCATCCGAATTTAATACAAAAGGTACAGTGCCGACTTAAGTACAAGAGGACTGACACTCTAACTTTCTATGATTTGAACCTCTGCTGTGAGTCCAGTTTTAGATTCCGATGCTTCACTTCAGGTTTACTGTATCCTTTGGACCTTTTTATTGACGATGAAACGCAGAAATTTCGTCCGAATTTAATACAAAAGGCACAATGCCGACTTAAGTACAAGAGGACTGACACTCTCACTTTCTATGCTTTGAACGTCTCCTGTGAGTCCATTTTCAGATTCCGATGCTTCACTTCAGGTTTAATGAATCCCTTATACCTTTTTATTGACGATGTAGTACAGAAATTGCATCCGAATTTAATACGAAAGGCACAATGCCAACTTAAGTACAAGAGGACTGACACTCTAACTCTCTATGATTTGAACCTCTCCTGTGAGCCCAGTTTTAAATTCCGATGCTTCACTTCAGGTTTACTCTCTCCCTTGGACCTTCTTATTGACGATGTAACACAGAAATTGCATCCGATTTTACTACAAATGGCACAATGCCGACTTAAAAACTAGAGGAATATCACTCTCACTTTCTACGATTTGAACCCCTCCTGTGAGTCCAGTTTTGGATTCCGATGCTTCACTTCAGGTTTACTGTATACCTTGCACCGTCTTATTGACGATGAAAAACAGAAATTGCACCGGATTTAAATTCAAAAGGCACAATGCCGCCTTAAGTACAAGAGGACTGACACCCTAACTATCTATGATTTGAACCTCTCCTATGGGTCCGGTTTTAGATTCCGATGCTTCACTTCAGGTTTAGTGTATCCCTTGGACTTTCATATTGACAATGAAACACAGAAATTGCATCCGAATTTAATACAAATTGCACGATGCCGACTTAAGTAAAAGTGGACTGTCACTCTCACTTTCTATGATTTGAACCTCTCCTGTGAGTCCACTTTTACTTTCCGATGCTTAACTTCATATTTACTGTATACCTTGCACCTTCTTATTGAAGATGAAACACAGAAATTGCATCGGAATTTATTACAAAAGGCACAATGCCGACTTAAGTACAAGAACATTGACACTCTCACTTTCTATGATTTGAACCTCTCCTGTGAGTCCAGTTTTAGATTCCGATGTTTCACTTCAGGTTTATTGTATACCTTGCACCGTCTTATTGACGATGAAACACAAAAATTGCATCGGAATTAAATTCAAAATGCACAATGCCGACTTAAGTAAAAGAGGATTGACACTCTCTCTTTCTATGATTTGAACCTCTCCTGTGAGTCCAGTTTTAGATTCCGATGCTTCACTTGGGGTTTACTGGATACCTTGCACCTTTTTATTGATGATGAAACACAGAAATTGCATTGGTATTAAATTCAAAAGGCACAATGCCGACATAAGTACAAGGGGACTGACAGACTAACTCTCTATGATTTGAACCTCTCCTGTGAGCCCAGTTTCAGATGCCGATGCTTCCCTTCAGGTTTACTGTATACCTTGCACCATCTTATTGACGATGAAACACAGAAATTGCATCGGAATTAAATTCAAACGACACAATGCCGATTTAAGTATAAGAGGACTGACACTCTATCTATGATTTAAACCCCTCCTGTGAGTCCAGGTTTAGATTCCGATGCTTCACTTCAGGTTTAATGTATCCCTTGGACCTTCTTATTGACGATGAAACACAGAAATTGCAACCAAATTTAATACAAAAGGCACAATGCCGTCTTAAGTACAAGAGGACTGACACTCTCGTTTTCTAAGATTTGAACCTCTCCTGTGAGTCCAGTTTTAGAAACCGATGCTTCACTTTAAGTTTTCTGTATACCTTGCACCTTCGTATTGACGATGAAACACAGAAATTGCATCCGAATTTAATACAAAAGGTACAGTGCCGACCTAAGTACAAGAGGACTGACACTCTCCCTTTCTTTGATTTGAACCTCTCCTGTGAGTCCAGTTTTAGATTCCGATTCTTCACTTCAGGTGTACTGGATCCCTTGATACTTCCTATTGACGATGAAACACAGAAATTGCATCCGAATTTAATACAAATTGCACGATGCCGACTTAAGTAAAAGAGGACTGTCACTCTCACTTTCTATGATTTGAACCTCTCCTGTGAGTCCAGTTTTAGTTTCCGATGCTTCACGTCAGGTTTACTGTATACCTTGCACCTTCTCAATGACGATGAAACACAGAAATTGCATCGGAATTTATTACAAAATGCACAATGCCGACTTAAGTACAAGAAGACTGACACTCTCACTTTCTATGATTTGAACTTCTCCTGTGAGTCCAGTTTTAGATTCCGCCATTTCACTTGAGGTTTACTGTACCTTGCACCGTCTTATTGACGATGAAACACAAAAATTGCATCGGAATTAAATTCAAAAGGCACAATGCCGACTGAAGTACAAGAGGACTGACACTAACTTTCTATGATTTGAACTTCTCCTTTGAGTCCGGTTTTGGATTCCGATCCTTCACTTCAGGTTTACTTTATCCCTTGGACCTTCTTATTGACGATGAAACACAGAAATTGCATCCGATTATAATACAAATGGCACAATGCCGACTTAAGAACTAGAGGACTGCCTCTCTCACTTTCTACGATTTGAACCTCTCCTGTGAGTCCAGTTTTGGATTCCGATGCTTCACTTCAGGTTTACTGTATACCTTGCACCGTCTTAGTGACGATGAAACACAGAAATTGCATCGGAATTAAATTCAAAAGGCACAATGCCGCCTTATGTACGAGAGGACTGACACTCTAACTTTCTATGATTTGAACCTCTCCTGTGAGTCCAGTTTTAGATTCCGATCCTTCACTTCAGGTTTACTGTATCCCTTGGACCATCTTATTGACGATGAAACACAGAAATTGCATCGGAATTAAATTCAAAAGGCACAATGCCGACTCAAGTACAAGAGGACTGACACTCTAGCTTTCTATGATATGAACCTCTGCTGTGAGTCCAGTTTTAGATTCCGATGCTTCACTTCAGGTTTACTGTATCCCTTGGACATTTTTATTGACGATGAAACACAGAAATTTCGTCCGAATTTAATACAAAAGGCACAATGCCGACATAAGTACAAGAGGACTGACACTCTCACTTTCTATGTTTTGAACCTCTCCTGTGAGTCCAGTTTTGGATTCCGATGCTTCACTTCAGGTTTACTGTATACCTTGCACCTTCTTATTGATGATGAAACACAGAAATTGCATCGGAATTAAATTCAAAAGGCACAATGCCGCCTTAAGTACAAGAGGACTGACACTCTAACTATCTATGATTTGAACCTCTACTGTGGGTCCAGTTTTAGATTCCGATGCTTCACTTCAGGTTTACTGGATACCTTGCACCTTCTTATTGACGATGAAACACAGAAATTGCATCGATATTAAATTCAAAAGGCACAATGCCGACTTAAGTACAAGAGGACTGACACTCTCGTTTTCTAAGATTTGAACCTCTCCTGTGAGTCCAGATTTAGATTCCGATGCTTCACTTTAGGTTTACTGTATACCTTGCACCTCGGTATTGACGATGAAACACAGAAATTTCATCCGAATGTAATACAAAAGGTACAGTGCCGACTTAAGTACAAGAGGACTGACACTCTCCCTTTCTATGATTTGAACCTCTCCTGTGAGTCCAGTTTTAGATTCCGATTCTTCACTTCAGGTGTACTGTATCCCTTGATACTTCCTATTGACGATGAAACACAGAAATTGCATCAGAATTTAATACAAATTGCACGACGCCGACTTAAGTAAAAGAGGACTGTCACTCTCACTTTCTATGATTTGAACCTCTCGTGTGAGTCCAGTTTTAGTTTCCGATGCTTCACGTCAGGTTTACTGTATACCTTGCACCTTCTTAATGACGATGAAACACAGAAATTGCATCGGAATTTATTACAAAAGGCACAATGCCGACTTAAGTAAAAGAGGATTGACACTCTCTCTATGATTTGAACCTCTCCTGTGAGTCCAGTTTTAGATTCCGATGCTTCACTTCAGGTTTACTGGATACCTTGCACCTTCTTATTGATGATGAAACACAGAAATTGCATCGGCATTAAATTCAAAAGGCACAATGCCGACATAAGTACAAGAGGACTGACACACTAACTCTCTATGATTTGAACCTCTCCTGTGAGCCCAGTTTTAGATTCCGATGCTTCCCTTCAGGTTTGCTGTATACCTTGCACCATCTGATTGACGATGAAACACAGAAATTGCATCGGAATTAAATTCAAACGACAAAATGCCGATTTAAGTATAAGAGGACTGACACTCTATCTATGATTTGAACCCCTCCTGTGAGTCCAGTTTTAGATTCCGATGCTTCACTTCAGGTTTAATGTATCCCTTGGACCTTTTTATTGACGATGAAACACAGAAGTTGCAACCAAATTTAATACAAAAGGCACAATGCCGACTTAAGTACAAGAGGACTGACACTCTCGTTTTCTAAGATTTGAACCTCTCCTGTGAGTCCAGTTTTAGATTCCGATGCTTCACTTTAAGTTTTCTGTATACCTTGCACCTTCATTTTGACGATGAAACACAGAAATTGCATCCGAATTTAATACAAAAGGTACGGTGCCGACCTAAGTACAAGAGGACTGACACTCTCCCTTTCTATGATTTGAACCTCTCCTGTGAGTCCAGTTTTAGATTCCGATTCTTCACTTCAGGTGTACTGTATCCCTTGATACTTCCTATTGACGATGAAACACAGAAATTGCATCCGAATTTAATACAAATTGCACGATGCCGACTTAAGTAAAAGAGGACTGTCACTCTCACTTTCTATGATTTGAACCTCTCCTGTGAGTCCAGTTTTTGTTTCCGATGCTTCACGTCAGGTTTACTGTATACCTTGCACGTTCTTAATGACGATGAAACACAGAAATTGCATCGGAATTAATTACAAAAGGCACAATGCCGACTTCAGTACAAGAAGACTGACACTCTCACTTTCTATGATTTGAACTTCTCCTGTGAGTCCAGTTTTAGATTCCGCCATTTCACTTGAGGTTTACTGTACCTTGCACCGTCTTATTGACGATGAAACACAAAAATTGCATCGGAATTAAATTCAAAAGGCACAATGCCGACTGAAGTACAAGAGGACTGACACTAACTTTCTATGATTTGAACTTCACCTTTGAGTCCGGTTTTAGATTCCGAACATTCACTTCAGGTTTACTCTATCCCTTGGACCTTCTTATTGGCGATGAAACACAGAAATTGCATCCGATTATAATACAAATGGCACAATGCCGACTTAAGAACTAGAGGACTGCCTCTCTCACTTTCTACGATTTGAACCTCTCCTGTGAGTCCAGTTTTGGATTCCGATGCTTCACTTCAGGTTTACTGTATACCTTGCACCGTCTTAGTGACGATGAAACACAGAAATTGCATCGGAATTAAATTCAAAAGGCACAATGCCGCCTTATGTACGAGAGGACTGACATTCTAACTTTCTATGATTTGAACCTCTCCTGTGAGTCCAGTTTTAGATTCCGATCCTTCACTTCAGGTTTACTGTATCCCTTGGACCTTCTTATTGACGATGAAACACAGAAATTGCATCGGAATTAAATTCAAAAGGGACAATGCCGACTTAAGTACAAGAGGACTGACACTCTAGCTTTCTATGATTTGAACCTCTGCTGTGAGTCCAGTTTTAGATTCCGATGCTTCACTTCAGGTTTACTGTATCCCTTGGACATTTTTATTGACGATGAAACACAGAAATTTCGTCCGAATTTAATACAAAAGGCACAATGCCGACATAAGTACAAGAGGACTGACACTCTCACTTTCTATGTTTTGAACCTCTCCTGTGAGTCCAGTTTTGGATTCCGATGCTTCACTTCAGGTTTACTGTATACCTTGCACCTTCTTATTGATGATGAAACACAGAAATTGCATCGGAATTAAATTCAAAAGGCACAATGCCGCCTTAAGTACAAGAGGACTGACACTCTAACTATCTATGATTTGAACCTCTCCTGTGGGTCCAGTTTTAGATTCCGATGCTTCACTTCAGGTTTACTGTATCCCTTGGACCTTCTTATTGACGATGAAATACAGAAATTGCATCCGAATTTAATACAAAAGTTACAATGCCGACTTAAGTAAAAGAGGATTGACACTCTCTCTATGATTTGAACCTCTCCTGTGAGTCCAGTTTTAGATTCCGATGCTTCACTTCAGGTTTACTGGATACCTTGCACCTTCTTATTGATGATGAAACACAGAAATTGCATCGGTATTAAATTCAAAAGGCACAATGCCGACATAAGTACAAGAGGACTGACACACTAACTCTCTATGATTTGAACCTCTCCTGTGAGCCCAGTTTTAGATTCCGATGCTTCCCTTCAGGTTTGCTGTATACCTTGCACCATCTGATTGACGATGAAACACAGAAATTGCATCGGAATTAAAGTCAAACGACACAATGCCGATTTAAGTATAAGAGGACTGACACTCTATCTATGATTTGAACCCCTCCTGTGAGTCCAGTTTTAGATTCCGATGCTTCACTTCAGGTTTAATGTATCCCTTGGACCTTCTTATTGACGATGAAACACAGAAATTGCAACCAAATTTAATACAAAAGGCACGATGCCGACTTAAGTACAAGAGGACTGACACTCTCGTTTTCTAAGATTTGAACCTCTCCTGTGAGTCCAGTTTTAGATTCCGATGCTTCACTTTAAGTTTTCTGTATACCTTGCACCTTCGTATTGACGATGAAACACAGATATTGCATCCGAATTTAATACAAAAGTGCAGTGCCGACCTAAGTACAAGAGGACTGTCACTCTCCTTTTCCATGATTTGAACCTCTCCTGTGAGTCCAGTTTTAGATTCCGATTCTTCACTTCAGGTGTACTGTATCCCTTGATACTTCCTATTGACGATGAAACACAGAAATTGCATCCGAATTTAATACAAATTGCACGATGCCGACTTAAGTAAAAGAGGACTGTCACTCTCACTTTCTATGATTTGAACCTCTCCTGTGAGTCCAGTTTTTGTTTCTGATGCTTCACGTCAGGTTTACTGTATACCTTGCACGTTCTTAATGACGATGAAACACAGAAATTGCATCGGAATTTATTACAAAGGGCACAATGCCAACTTCAGTACAAGAAGACTGACACTCTCACTTTCTATGATTTGAACTTCTCCTGTGAGTCCAGTTTTAGATTCCGCCATTTGACTTTAGGTTTACTGTATACCTTGCACCGTCTTATTGACGATGAAACACAAAAATTGCATAGGAATTAAATTCAAAAGGCACAATGCCGTCTGAAGTACAAGAGGACTGACACTAACTTTCTATGATTTGAACTTCTCCTTTGAGTCCGGTTATAGATTCCGATACTTCACTTCAGGTTTACTCTATCCCTTGGACCTTCTTATTGACGATGAAACACAGAAATTGCATCCGATTATAATACAAATGGCACAATGCCGACTTAAGAACTAGAGGACTGCCACTCTCACTTTCTACGATTTGAACCTCTCCTGTGAGACCAGTTTTGGATTCCGATGCTTCACTTCAGGTTTACTGTATACCTTGCACCGTCTTATTGACGATGAAACACAGAAATTGCATCGGAATTAAATTCAAAAGGCACAATGCCGCCTTAAGTACGAGAGGACTTTCTATGATTTGAACCTCTCCTGTGAGTCCAGTTTTAGATTCCGATCCTTCACTTCAGGTTTAATGTATCCCTTGGACTTTCTTATTGACGATGAAACACAGAAATTGCATCGGAATTAAATTCAAAGGGCACAATGCCGACTTAAGTACAAGAGGACTGACACTCTAGCTTTCTATGATTTGAACCTCTGCTGTGAGTCCAGTTTTAGATTCCGATGCTTCACTTCAGGTTTACTGTATCCCTTGGACCTTTTTATTGACGATGAAACACAGAAATTTCGTCCAAATTTAATACAAAAGGCGCAATGCCGACATAAGTACAAGAGGACTGACACTCTCACTTTCTCTGATTTGAACCTCTCCTGTGAGTCCATTTTCAATTTCCGATGCTGCACTTCAGGTTTAATGAATCCCTTATACCTTTTTATTGACGATGAAATACAGAAATTGCATCCGAATTTAATACGAAAGGCACAATGCCAACTTAAGTACAAGAGGACTGACACTCTCGTTTTCTAAAATTTGCACCTCTCCTGTGAGTCCAGTTTTAGATTCCGATGCTTCACTTTAGTTTTACTGTATACCTTGCACCTTGGTATTGACGATGAAACACAGATATTGCATCCGAATTTAATACAAAAGGTACAGTGCCGACTGAAGTACAAGAGGACTGACACTCTCCCTTTCTATGATTTGAACCTCTCCTGTGAGTCCAGTTTTAGATTCCGATTCTTCCCTTTAGGTGTAATGTATCCCTTGATACTTCCTATTGACGATGAAACACAGAAATTGCATCCGAATTTAATACAAATTGCACGATGCCGACTTAAGTAAAAGTTGACTGTCACTCTCACTTTCTATGATTTGAACCTCTCCTGTGAGTCCAGTTTTAGTTTCCGATGCTTCACGTCAGGTTTACTGTATACCTTGCACCTTCTTAATGACGATGAAACACAGAAATTGCATCGGAATTTTTTACAAAAGGCACAATGCCGACTTAAGTACAAGAAGACTGACACTCTCACTTTCTATGATTTGAACTTCTCCTGTGAGTCCAGTTTTGGATTCCGCCATTTCACTTGAGGTTTACTGTATACCTTGCACCGTCTTATTGACGATGAAACACAAAAATTGCATCGGAATTAAATTCAAAAGGCACAATGCCGACTTAAGTACAAGAGGACTGACACTCTAACTTTCTATGATTTGAACCTCTGCTGTGAGTGCAGTTTTAGATTCCGATGCTTCACTTCAGGTTTACTGTATCCCTTGGACCTTTTTATTGACGATGAAACACAGAAATTTCGTCCGAATTTAATACAAAAGGCACAATGCCGACTTAAGTACAAGAGGACTGACACTCTCACTTTCTATGTTTTGAACCTCTCCTGTGAGTCCATTTTCAGATTCCGATGCTTCACTTCAGGTTTAATGAATCCCTTATACCTTCATATTGACGATGAAACACAGAAATTGCAACCAAATTTAATACAAATATCACAATGCCGACTTAAGTACAAGAGGACTGACACTCTCGTTTTCTAAGATTTGATCCTCTCCCGTGAGTCCAGTTTTAGATTCCGATGCTTCACTTTTGGTTTACTGTATACCTTGCACCTTCTTATTGACGATGAAATACAGAAATTGCATTCGAATTTGATACAAAAGTTACAATGCCGACTTAAGTAGAAGAGGATTGACACTCTCTCTTTCTATGATTTGAATTTCTCCTGTGAGTCCAGTTTTAGATTCCGATGCTTCACTTCAGGTTTACTGGATACCTTGCACCTTCTTATTGATGATGAAACACAGAAATTGCATCGGTATTAAATTCAAAAGGCACAATGCCGACTTAAGTACAAGAGGCCTGACACTCTAACTCTCTATGATTTGAACCTCTCCTATGAGCCCAGTTTTAGATTCCGATGCTTCCCTTCAGGTTTACTGTATACCTTGCACCCTCTTATTGACGATGAAACACAGAAATTGCATCGGAATTAAATTCAAACGACACAATGCCGATTTAAGTGTAAGAGGACTGACACTCTATCTATGATTTGAACCCCTCCTGTGAGTCCAGTTTTAGATTCCGATGCTTCACTTCTGGTTTAATGTATCCCTCGGACCTTCTTATTGACGATGAAACACAGAAATTGCAACCAAATTTAATACAAAAGGCACAATGCCGACTTAAGTACAAGAGGACAGACACTCTGATTTTCTAAGATTTGAACCTCTCCTGTGAGTCCAGTTTTAGATTCCAATGCTTCACTTTAGGTTTTCTGTATACCTTGCACCTTCGTATTGACGATGAAACACAGAAATTGCATCCGAATTTAATACAAAGGTACAGTGCCGACTTAAGTACAAGAGGACTGACACTCTCCCTTTCTATGATTTGAACCTCTCCTGTGAGACCAGTTTTGGATTCCGATGCTTCACTTCAGGTTTACTGTATACCTTGCACCGTCTTATTGACGATGAAACACAGAAATTGCATCGGAATTAAATTCAAAAGGCACAATGCCGCCTTAAGTACGAGAGGACTTTCTATGATTTGAACCTCTCCTGTGAGTCCAGTTTTAGATTCCGATCCTTCACTTCAGGTTTACTGTATCCCTTGGACTTTCTTATTGCCGATGAAACACAGAAATTGCATCGGAATTAAATTCAAAAGGCACAATGCCGACTTAAGTACAAGAGGACTGACACTCTAGCTTTCTATGATTTGAACCTCTGCTGTGAGTCCAGTTTTAGATTCCGATGCTTCACTTCAGGTTTACTGTATCCCTTGGACCTTTTTATTGACGATGAAACACAGAAATTACGTCCAAATTTAATACAAAAGGCACAATGCCGACATAAGTACAAGAGGACTGATACTCTCACTTTCTCTGATTTGAACCTCTCCTGTGAGTCCATTTTCAGATTCCGATGCTTCACTTCAGGTTTAATGAATCCCTTATACCTTTTTATTGACGATGAAATACAGAAATTGCATCCGAATTTAATACGAAAGGCACAATGCCAACTTAAGTACAAGAGGACTGACACTCTAACGCTCTATGTTTTGAACCTCTCCTGTGAGCCCAGTTTTAGATTCCGATGCTTCACTTCAGGTTTACTCTATCCCTTGGACCTTCTTATTGACGATGTAACACAGAAATTGCATCCGATTTTAATACAAATGGCACAATGCCGACTTAAGAACTAGAGGAATAACACTCTCACTTTCTACGATTTGTACCTCTCCTGTGAGTCCAGTTTTGGATTCCGATGCTTCACTTCAGGTTTACTGTACCCCTTGCACCGTCTTATTGACGATGAAACACAGAAATTGCATCGGAATTAAATTCAAAAGGCACAATGCCGCCTTAAGTACAAGAGGACTGACACTCTAACTATCTATGATTTGAACCTCTCCTGTGGGTCCAGTTTTAGATTCCGATGCTTCACTTCAGGTTTGCTGTATCCCTTGGACGTTCTTATTGACGATGAAATACAGAAATTGCATCCGAATTTAATACAAAAGTTACAATGCCGACTTAAGTAAAAGAGGATTGACACTCTCTCTTTCTATGATTTGAACCTCTCCTGTGAGTCCAGTTTTAGATTCCGATGCTTCACTTCAGGTTTACTGGATACCTTGCACCTTCTCATTGATGATGAAACACAGAAATTGCATCGATAATAAATTCAAAAGGCACAATGCCGACTTAGGTACAAGAGAACTGACACTCTCGTTTTCTAAAATTTGCACCTCTCCTGTGAGTCCAGTTTTAGATTCCGATGCTTCACTTTAGTTTTACTGTATACCTTGCACCTTGGTATTGACGATGAAACACAGATATTGCATCCGAATTTAATACAAAAGGTACAGTGCCGACTGAAGTACAAGAGGACTGACACTCTCCCTTTCTATGATTTGAACCTCTCCTGTGAGTCCAGTTTTAGATTCCGATTCTTCCCTTTAGGTGTAATGTATCCCTTGATACTTCCTATTGACGATGAAACACAGAAATTGCATCCGAATTTAATACAAATTGCACGATGCCGACTTAAGTAAAAGTTGACTGTCACTCTCACTTTCTATGATTTGAACCTCTCCTGTGAGTCCAGTTTTAGTTTCCGATGCTTCACGTCAGGTTTACTGTATACCTTGCACCTTCTTAATGACGATGAAACACAGAAATTGCATCGGAATTTTTTACAAAAGGCACAATGCCGACTTAAGTACAAGAAGACTGACACTCTCACTTTCTATGATTTGAACTTCTCCTGTGAGTCCAGTTTTAGATTCCGCCATTTCACTTGAGGTTTACTGTATACCTTGCACCGTCTTATTGACGATGAAACACAAAAATTGCATCGGAATTAAATTCAAAAGGCACAATGCCGACTTAAGTACAAGAGGACTGACACTCTAACTTTCTATGATTTGAACCTCTGCTGTGAGTGCAGTTTTGGATTCCGATGCTTCACTTCAGGTTTACTGTATCCCTTGGACCTTTTTATTGACGATGAAACACAGAAATTTCGTCCGAATTTAATACAAAAGGCACAATGCCGACTTAAGTACAAGAGGACTGACACTCTCACTTTCTATGTTTTGAACCTCTCCTGTGAGTCCATTTTCAGATTCCGATGCTTCACTTCAGGTTTAATGAATCCCTTATACCTTCATATTGACGATGAAACACAGAAATTGCAACCAAATTTAATACAAATATCACAATGCCGACTTAAGTACAAGAGGACTGACACTCTCGTTTTCTAAGATTTGAACCTCTCCCGTGAGTCCAGTTTTAGATTCCGATGCTTCACTTTTGGTTTACTGTATACCTTGCACCTTCTTATTGACGATGAAATACAGAAATTGCATTCGAATTTGATACAAAAGTTACAATGCCGACTTAAGTAGAAGAGGATTGACACTCTCTCTTTCTATGATTTGAATTTCTCCTGTGAGTCCATTTTTAGATTCCGATGCTTCACTTCAGGTTTACTGGATACCTTGCACCTTCTTATTGATGATGAAACACAGAAATTGCATCGGTATTAAATTCAAAAGGCACAATGCCGACTTAAGTACAAGAGGCCTGACACTCTAACTCTCTATGATTTGAACCTCTCCTATGAGCCCAGTTTTAGATTCCGATGCTTCCCTTCAGGTTTTCTGTATACCTTGCACCCTCTTATTGACGATGAAACACAGAAATTGCATCGGAATTAAATTCAAACGACACAATGCCGATTTAAGTGTAAGAGGACTGACACTCTATCTATGATTTGAACCCCTCCTGTGAGTCCAGTTTTAGATTCCGATGCTTCACTTCTGGTTTAATTTATCCCTCGGACCTTCTTATTGACGATGAAACACAGAAATTGCAACCAAATTTAATACAAAAGGCACAATGCCGACTTAAGTACAAGAGGACAGACACTCTGATTTTCTAAGATTTGAACCTCTCCTGTGAGTCCAGTTTTAGATTCCAATGCTTCACTTTAGGTTTTCTGTATACCTTGCACCTTCGTATTGACGATGAAACACAGAAATTGCATCCGAATTTAATACAAAAGGTACAGTACCGACTTAAGTACAAGAGGACTGACACTCTCCCTTTCTATGATTTGAACCTCTCCTGTGAGACCAGTTTTGGATTCCGATGCTTCACTTCAGGTTTACTGTATACCTTGCACCGTCTTATTGACGATGAAACACAGAAATTGCATCGGAATTAAATTCAAAAGGCACAAGGCCGCCTTAAGTACGAGAGGACTTTCTATGATTTGAACCTCTCCTGTGAGTCCAGTTTTAGATTCCGATCCTTCACTTCAGGTTTACTGTATCCCTTGGACTTTCTTATTGCCGATGAAACACAGAAATTGCATCGGAATTAAATTCAAAAGGCACAATGCCGACTTAAGTACAAGAGGACTGACACTCTAGCTTTCTATGATTTGAACCTCTGCTGTGAGTCCAGTTTTAGATTCCGATGCTTCACTTCAGGTTTACTGTATCCCTTGGACCTTTTTATTGACGATGAAACACAGAAATTTCGTACGAATTTAATACAAAAGGCACAATGCCGACTTAAGTACAAGAAGACTGACACTCTCACTTTCTATGTTTTGAACCTCTCCTGTGAGTCCATTTTCAGATTCCGATGCTTCACTTCAGGTTTAATGAATCCCTTATACCTTCATATTGACGATGAAACACAGAAATTGCAACCAAATTTAATACAAATATCACAATGCCGACTTAAGTACAAGAGGACTGACACTCTCGTTTTCTAAGATTTGAACCTCTCCCGTGAGTCCAGTTTTAGATTCCGATGCTTCACTTTAGGTTTACTGTATACCTTGCACCTTCTTATTGACGATGAAATACAGAAATTGCATTCGAATTTGATACAAAAGTTACAATGCCGACTTACGTAGAAGAGGATTGACACTCTCTCTTTCTATGATTTGAATTTCTCCTGTGAGTCCAGTTTTAGATTCCGATGCTTCCCTTCAGGTTTACTGTATACCTTGCACCCTCTTATTGACGATGAAACACAGAAATTGCATCGGAATTAAATTCAAACGACACAATGCCGATTTAAGTGTAAGAGGACTGACACTCTATCTATGATTTGAACCCCTCCTGTGAGTCCAGTTTTAGATTCCGATGCTTCACTTCTGGTTTAATGTATCCCTCGGTCCTTCTTATTGACGATGAAACACAGATATTGCAACCAAATTTAATACAAAAGGCACAATGCCGACTTAAGTACAAGAGGACAGACACTCTGATTTTCTAAGATTTGAACCTCTCCTGTGAGTCCAGTTTTAGATTCCAATGCTTCACTTTAGGTTTTCTGTATACCTTGCACCTTCGTATTGACGATGAAACACAGAAATTGCATCCGAATTTAATACAAAAGGTACAGTGCCGACTTAAGTACAAGAGGACTGACACTCTCCCTTTCTATGATTTGAACCTCTCCTGTGAGACCAGTTTTGGATTCCGATGCTTCACTTCAGGTTTACTGTATACCTTGCACCGTCTTATTGACGATGAAACACAGAAATTGCATCGGAATTAAATTCAAAAGGCACAATGCCGCCTTAAGTACGAGAGGACTTTCTATGATTTGAACCTCTCCTGTGAGTCCAGTTTTAGATTCCGATCCTTCACTTCAGGTTTACTGTATCCCTTGGACTTTCTTATTGCCGATGAAACACAGAAATTGCATCGGAATTAAATTCAAAAGGCACAATGCCGACTTAAGTACAAGAGGACTGACACTCTAGCTTTCTATGATTTGAACCTCTGCTGTGAGTCCAGTTTTAGATTCCGATGCTTCACTTCAGGTTTACTGTATCCCTTGGACCTTTTTATTGACGATGAAACACAGAAATTTCGTCCAAATTTAATACAAAAGGCACAATGCCGACATAAGTACAAGAGGACTGACACTCTAGCTTTCTATGATTTGAACCTCTGCTGTGAGTCCAGTTTTAGATTCCGATTCTTCACTTCAGGTGTAATGTATCCCTTGATACTTCCTATTGACGATGAAACACAGAAATTGCATCCGAATTTAATACAAATTGCACGATGCCGACTTAAGTAAAAGTTGACTGTCACTCTCACTTTCTTTGATTTGAACCTCTCCTGTGAGTCCAGTTTTAGTTTCCGATGCTTCACGTCAGGTTTACTGAATACCTTGCACCTTCTTAATGACGATGAAACACAGAAATTGCATCGGAATTTTTTACAAAAGGCACAATGCCGACTTAAGTACAAGAAGACTGACACTCTCACTTTCTATGATTTGAACTTCTCCTGTGAGTCCAGTTTTAGATTCCGCCATTTCACTTGAGGTTTACTGTATACCTTGCACCGTCTTATTGACGATGAAACACAAAAATTGCATCGGAATTAAATTCAAAAGGCACAATGCCGACTTAAGTACAAGAGGACTGACACTCTAACTTTCTATGATTTGAACCTCTGCTGTGAGTCCAGTTTTAGATTCCGATGCTTCACTTCAGGTTTACTGTATCCCTTGGACCTTTTTATTGACGATGAAACACAGAAATTTCGTACGAATTTAATACAAAAGGCACAATGCCGACTTAAGTACAAGAAGACTGACACTCTCACTTTCTATGTTTTGAACCTCTCCTGTGAGTCCATTTTCAGATTCCGATGCTTCACTTCAGGTTTAATGAATCCCTTATACCTTCATATTGACGATGAAACACAGAAATTGCAACCAAATTTAATACAAATATCACAATGCCGACTTAAGTACAAGAGGACTGACACTCTCGTTTTCTAAGATTTGAACCTCTCCCGTGAGTCCAGTTTTGGATTCCGATGCTTCACTTTAGGTTTACTGTATACCTTGCACCTTCTTATTGACGATGAAATACAGAAATTGCATTCGAATTTGATACAAAAGTTACAATGCCGACTTACGTAGAAGAGGATTGACACTCTCTCTTTCTATGATTTGAATTTCTCCTGTGAGTCCAGTTTTAGATTCCGATGCTTCCCTTCAGGTTTACTGTATACCTTGCACCCTCTTATTGACGATGAAACACAGAAATTGCATCGGAATTAAATTCAAACGACACAATGCCGATTTAAGTGTAAGAGGACTGACACTCTATCTATGATTTGAACCCCTCCTGTGAGTCCAGTTTTAGATTCCGATGCTTCACTTCTGGTTTAATGTATCCCTCGGTCCTTCTTATTGACGATGAAACACAGAAATTGCAACCAAATTTAATACAAAAGGCACAATGCCGACTTAAGTACAAGAGGACAGACACTCTGATTTTCTAAGATTTGAACCTCTCCTGTGAGTCCAGTTTTAGATTCCAATGCTTCACTTTAGGTTTTCTGTATACCTTGCACCTTCGTATTGACGATGAAACACAGAAATTGCATCCGAATTTAATACAAAAGGTACAGTGCCGACTTAAGTACAAGAGGACTGACACTCTCCCTTTCTATGATTTGAACCTCTCCTGTGAGACCAGTTTTGGATTCCGATGCTTCACTTCAGGTTTACTGTATACCTTGCACCGTCTTATTGACGATGAAACACAGAAATTGCATCGGAATTAAATTCAAAAGGCACAATGCCGCCTTAAGTACGAGAGGACTTTCTATGATTTGAACCTCTCCTGTGAGTCCAGTTTTAGATTCCGATCCTTCACTTCAGGTTTACTGTATCCCTTGGACTTTCTTATTGCCGATGAAACACAGAAATTGCATCGGAATTAAATTCAAAAGGCACAATGCCGACTTAAGTACAAGAGGACTGACACTCTAGCTTTCTATGATTTGAACCTCTGCTGTGAGTCCAGTTTTAGATTGCGATGCTTCACTTCAGGTTTACTGTATCCCTTGGACCTTTTTATTGACGATGAAACACAGAAATTTCGTCCAAATTTAATACAAAAGGCACAATGCCGACATAAGTACAAGAGGTCTGACACTCTCACTTTCTCTGATTTGAACCTCTCCTGTGAGTCCATTTTCAGATTCCGATGCTTCACTTCAGGTTTAATGAATCCCTTATACCTTTTTATTGACGATGAAATACAGAAATTGCATCCGAATTTAAAACGAAAGGCACAATGCCAACTTAAGTACAAGAGGACTGACACTCTAACGCTCTATGTTTTGAACCTCTCCTGTGAGCCCAGTTTTAGATTCCGATGCTTCACTTCAGGTTTACTCTATCCCTTGGACCTTCTTATTGACGATGTAACACAGAAATTGCATCCGATTTTAATACAAATGGCACAATGCCGACTTAAGAACTAGAGGAATAACACTCTCACTTTCTACGATTTGTACCTCTCCTGTGAGTCCAGTTTTGGATTCCGATGCTTCACTTCAGGTTTACTGTACACCTTGCACCGTCTTATTGACGATGAAACACAGAAATTGCATCGGAATTAAATTCAAAAGGCACAATGCCGCCTTAAGTACAAGAGGACTGACACTCTAACTATCTATGATTTGAACCTCTCCTGTGGGTCCAGTTTTAGATTCCGATGCTTCACTTCAGGTTTGCTGTATCCCTTGGACGTTCTTATTGACGATGAAATACAGAAATTGCATCCGAATTTAATACAAAAGTTACAATGCCGACTTAAGTAAAAGAGGATTGACACTCTCTCTTTCTATGATTTGAACCTCTCCTGTGAGTCCAGTTTTAGATTCCGATGCTTCACTTCAGGTTTACTGGATACCTTGCACCTTCTTATTGATGATGAAACACAGAAATTGCATCGATAATAAATTCAAAAGGCACAATGCCGACTTAAGTACAAGATGACTGACACTCTCGTTTTCTAAAATTTGCACCTCTCCTGTGAGTCCAGTTTTAGATTCCGATGCTTCACTTTAGTTTTACTGTATACCTTGCACGTTGGTATTGACGATGAAACACAGAAATTGCATCCGAATTTAATACAAAAGGTACAGTGCCGACTGAAGTACAAGAGGACTGACACTCTCCCTTTCTATGATTTGAACCTCTCCTGTGAGTCCAGTTTTAGATTCCGATTCTTCACTTCAGGTGTAATGTATCCCTTGATACTTCCTATTGACGATGAAACACAGAAATTGCATCCGAATTTAATACAAATTGCACGATGCCGACTTAAGTAAAAGTTGACTGTCACTCTGACTTTCTATGATTTGAACCTCTCCTGTGAGTCCAGTTTTAGTTTCCGATGCTTCACGTCAGGTTTACTGAATACCTTGCACCTTCTTAATGACGATGAAACACAGAAATTGCATCGGAATTTTTTACAAAAGGCACAATGCCGACTTAAGTACAAGAAGACTGACACTCTCACTTTCTATGATTTGAACTTCTCCTGTGAGTCCAGTTTTAGAATCCGCCATTTCACTTGAGGTTTACTGTATACCTTGCACCGTCTTATTGACGATGAAACACAAAAATTGCATCGGAATTAAATTCAAAAGGCACAATGCCGACTTAAGTACAAGAGGACTGACACTCTAACTTTCTATGATTTGAACCTCTGCTGTGAGTCCAGTTTTAGATTCCGATGCTTCACTTCAGGTTTACTGTATCCCTTGGACCTTTTTATTGACGATGAAACACAGAAATTTCGTCCGAATTTAATACAAAAGGCACAATGCCGACTTAAGTACAAGAGGACTGACACTCTCACTTTCTATGTTTTGAACCTCTCCTGTGAGTCCATTTTCAGATTCCGATGCTTCACTTCAGGTTTAATGAGTCCCTTATACCTTCATATTGACGATGAAACACAGAAATTGCAACCAAATTTAATACAAATATCACAATGCCGACTTAAGTACTAGAGGACTGACACTCTCGTTTTCTAAGATTTGAACCTCTCCCGTGAGTCCAGTTTTAGATTCCGATGCTTCACTTTAGGTTTACTGTATACCTTGCACCTTCTTATTGACGATGAAATACAGAAATTGCATTCGAATTTGATACAAAAGTTACAATGCCGACTTAAGTAGAAGAGGATTGACACTCTCTCTTTCTATGATTTGAATTTCTCCTGTGAGTCCAGTTTTAGATTCCGATGCTTCACTTCAGGTTTACTGGATACCTTGCACCTTCTTATTGATGATGAAACACAGAAATTGCATCGGTAATAAATTCAAAAGGCACAATGCCGACTTAAGTACAAGCGGCCTGACACTCTAACTCTCTATGATTTGAACCTCTCCTATGAGCCCAGTTTTAGATTCCGATGCTTCCCTTCAGGTTTACTGTATACCTTGCACCCTCTTATTGACGATGAAACACAGAAATTGCATCGGAATTAAATTCAAACGACACAATGCCGATTTAAGTGTAAGAGGACTGACACTCTATCTATGATTTGAACCCCTCCTGTGAGTCCAGTTTTAGATTCCGATGCTTCACTTCTGGTTTAATGTATCCCTCGGTCCTTCTTATTGACGATGAAACACAGAAATTGCAACCAAATTTAATACAAAAGGCACAATGCCGACTTAAGTACAAGAGGACAGACACTCTGATTTTCTAAGATTTGAACCTCTCCTGTGAGTCCAGTTTTAGATTCCAATGCTTCACTTTAGGTTTTCTGTATACCTTGCACCTTCGTATTGACGATGAAACACAGAAATTGCATCCGAATTTAATACAAAAGGTACAGTGCCGACTTAAGTACAAGAGGACTGACACTCTCCCTTTCTATGATTTGAACCTCTCCTGTGAGTCCAGTTTTAGATTCCGATTCTTCACTTCAGGTGTACTGTATCACTTGATAATTCCTATTGACGATGAAACACAGAAATTGCATCCGAATTTAATACAAATTGCACGATGCCGACTTAAGTAAAACAGGACTGTCACTCTCACTTTCTATGATTTGAACCTCTCTTGTGAGTCCAGTTTTTGTTTCCGATGCTTCACGTCAGGTTTACTGTATACCTTGCACCTTCTTAATGACGATGAAACACAGAAATTGCATCGGAATTAAATTCAAAAGGCACAATGCCGACTTCAGTACAAGAGGACTGACACTCTAGCTTTCTATGATTTGGACCTCTGCTGTGAGTCCAGTTTTAGATTCCGATGCTTCACTTCAGGTTTACTGTATCCCTTGTACCTTTTTATTGACGATGAAACACAGAAATTTCGTCCGAATTTAATACAAAAGGCACAATGCCGACATAAGTACAAGAGGACTGACACTCTCACTTTCTCTGTTTTGAACCTCTCCTGTGAGTCCAGTTTTGGATTCCGATGCTTCACTTCAGGTTTACTGTATACCTTGCACCGTCTTATTGACGATGAAACACAGAAATTGCATCGGAATTAAATTCAAAAGGCACAATGCCGCCTTAAGTACAAGAGGACTGACACTCTCCCTTTCTATGATTTTAACCTCTCCTGTGAGTCCAGTTTTAGATTCCGATTCTTCACTTCAGGTGTACTGTATCCCTTGATACTTCCTATTGACGATGAAACACAGAAATTGCATCCAAATTTAATACAAAAGGTACAGTGCCGACTTAAGTACAAGAGGACTGACACTCTCCCTTTCTATGATTTTAACCTCTCCTGTGAGTCCAGTTTTAGATTCCGATTCTTCACTTCAGGTGTACTGTATCCCTTGATACTTCCTATTGACGATGAAACACAGAAATTGCATCCGAATTTAATACAAATTGCACGATGCCGACTTAAGTAAAAGAGGACTGTCACTCTCACTTTCTATGATTTGAACCTCTCCTGTGAGTCCAGTTTTTGTTTCCGATGCTTCACGTCAGGTTTACTGTATACCTTGCACCTTCTTAATGACGATGAAACACAGAAATTGCATCGTAATTTATTACAAAAGGCACAATGCCGACTTAATTACAAGAAGACTGACACTCTCACTTTCTATGATTTGAACTTCTCCTGTGAGTCCAGTTTCAGATTCCGCCATTTCACTTGAGGTTTACTGTATACCTTGCACCGACTTATTGACGATGAAACACAAAAATTGCATCCGAATTTAATACGAAAGGCACAATGCCAACTTAAGTACAAGAGGACTGACACTCTAACTCTCTATGATTTGAACCTCTCCTGTGAGCCCAGTTTTAGATTCTGATGCTTCACTTCAGGTTTACTGTATACCTTGCACCATCTTATTGACGATGAAACACAGAAATTGTCTCGGAATTAAATTCAAACGACACAATGCCGATTTAAGTATAAGAGGACTGACACTCTATCTATGATTTGAACCCCTCCTGTGAGTCCAGTTTTAGTTTCCGATGCTTCACTTCAGGTTTACTGTATCCCTTGGACCTTCTTATTGACGATGAGACACAGAAATTGCAACCAAATTTAATGCAAAAGGCACAATGCCGACTTAAGTACAAGAGGACTGACACTCTCGTTTTCTAATATATGAACCTCTCCTGTGAGTCCAGTTTTAGATTCCGATGCTTCACTTTAAGTTTTCTGTATACCTTGCACCTCGGTATTGACGATGAAACACAGAAATTGCATCCGAATTTAATACAAAAGGTACAGTGCCGACTTAAGTACAAGAGGACTGACACTCTCCCTTTCTATGATTTGAACCTCTCCTGTGAGTCCAGTTTTAGATTACGATTCTTCACTTCAGGTGTAGTGTATCCCTTGATACTTCCTATTGACAATGAAACACAGAAATTGCATCCGAATTTAATACAAAAGGTACAGTGCCGACTTAAGTACAAGAGGACTGACACTCTCCCTTTCTATGATTTGAACCTCTCCTGTGAGTCCAGTTTTAGATTCCGATTCTTCACTTCAGGTGTACTGTATCCCTTGATACTTCCTATTGACGATGAAACACAGAAATTGCATCCGAATTTAATGCAAATTGCACGATGCCAACTTATGTAAAAGAGGACTGTAACTCTCACTTTCTATGATTTGAACCTGTCCTGTGAGTCCAGTTTTAGTTTCCGATGCTTCACGTCAGGTTTACTGTATACCTTGCACCTTCTTAATGACGATGAAACACAGAAATTGCATAGGAATTTATTAGAAAAGGCTCAATGCCGACTTAAGTACAAGAAGACTGACACTCTCACTTTCTATGATTTGAACTTCTCCTGTGAGTCCAGTTTTACATTCCGCCATTTCACTTGAGGTTTACTGAATACCTTGCACCGTCTTATTGACGATGAAACACAAAAATTGAATCGGAATTAAATTCAAAAGGCACAATGCCGACTTAAGTACAAGAGGACTGACACTCTAACTTTCTATGATTTGAACCTCTGCTGTGAGTCCAGTTTTAGATTCCGATGCTCCACTTCAGGTTTACTGTATCCCTTGGACCTTTTTATTGACGATGAAACACAGAAATTTCGTCAGAATTTAATACAAAAGGCACAATGTCGACTTAAGTACAAGAGGACTGACACTCTCATTTTCTATGTCTTGATCCTCTCCTGTGAGTCCATTTTCAGATTCCGATGCTTCACTTCAGTTTTAATGAATCCTTATACCTTCTTATTGACGATGAAACACAGAAATTGCAACCAAATTTAATACAAATATCACAATGCCGACTTAAGTACTAGAGGACTGACACTCTCGTTTTCTAAGATTTGAACCTCTCCTGTGAGTCCAGTTTTAGATTCCGATGCTTCACTTTAGGTTTACTGTATACCTTGCACCTTCTTATTGACGATGAAATACAGAAATTGCATCCGAATTTGATACAAAAGTTACAATGCCGACTTAAGTAAAAGAGGATTGACACACTCTCTTTCTATGATTTGAACCTCTCCAGTGAGTCCAGTTTTAGATTCCGATGCTTCACTTGAGGTTTACTGGATACCTTGCACCTTCTTATTGATGATGAAACACAGAAATAGCATCGGTATTCAATTCAAAAGGCACAATGCCGACTTAAGTACAAGAGGACTGACACTCTAACTCTCTATGATTTGAACCTCTCCTGTGAGCCCAGTTTTAGATTCCGATGCTTCCCTTCAGGTTTACTGTATACCTTGCACCCTTTTATTGACGATGAAACACAGAAATTGCATCGGAATTAAATTCAAACGACACAATGCCGATTTAAGTATAAGGTGACTGACACTCTATCTATGATTTGAACCCCTCCTGTGGGTCCAGTTTTAGATTCCGATGCTTCACTTCAGGTTTAATGTATCCCTCGTACCTTCTTATTGACGATGAAACACAGAAATTGCAACCAAATATAATACAAAAGGCACAATGCCGACTTAAGTACAAGAGGACTGACACTCTCCCTTTCTATGATTTGAACCTCTCCTGTGAGTCCAGTTTTAGATTCCGATTCTTCACTTCAGGTGTACTGTATCCCTTGATACTTCCTATTGACGATGAAACACAGAAATTGCATCCAAATTTAATACAAAAGGTACAGTGCCGACTTAAGTACAAGAGGACTGACACTCTCCCTTTCTATGATTTGAACCTCTCCTGTGAGTCCAGTTTTAGATTCCGATTCTTCACTTCAGGTGTACTGTATCCCTTGATACTTCCTATTGACGATGAAACACAGAAATTGCATCCGAATTTAATACAAATTGCACGATGCTGACTTAAGTAAAAGAGGACTGTCACTCTCACTATCTATGATTTGAACCTCTCCTGTGAGTCCAGTTTTTGTTTCCGATGCTTCACGTCAGGTTTACTGTATACCTTGCACCTTCTTAATGACGATGAAACACAGAAAGTGCATCGTAATTTATTACAAAAGGCACAATGCCGACTTAATTACAAGAAGACTGACACTCTCACTTTCTATGATTTGAACTTCTCCTGTGAGTCCAGTTTCAGATTCCGCCATTTCACTTGAGGTTTACTGTATACCTTGCACCGTCTTATTGACGATGAAACACAAAAATTGCATCGGAATTAAATTCAAAAGGCACAATGACGACTTAAGTACAAGAGGACTGACACTAATTTTCTATGATTTGAACTTCTCCTTTGAGTCCGGTTTTAGATTCCGATCCTTCACTTCAGGTTTACTCTATCCCTTGGACCTTCTTATCGACGATGAAACACAGAAATTGCATCCGATTTTAATACAAATTCCACAATGCCGACTTAAGAACTAGAGGTCTGCCACTCCCACTTTCTACGACTTGAACCTCTCCTGTGAGTCCAGTTTTGGATTCCGATGCTTCACTTCAGGTTTACTCTTTACCTTCCACCGACTTATTGACGATGAAACACAGAAATTGCATCGGAATCAAATTCAAAATGCACAATGCCGCTTTAAGTACCAGATGACTGACACTACAACTTTCTATGATTTGAACCTCTCCTGTGAGTCCAGTTTTAGATTCCGATGCTTCAATTCAGTTTTACTGTATCCCTTGGACCTTCTAATTGACGATGAAACACAGAAATTGCATCCGAATTTAATACGAAAGGCACAATGCCAACTTAAGTACAAGAGGACTGACACTCTAACTCTCTATGATTTGAACCTTTCCTGTGAGCCCAGTTTTAGATTCTGATGCTTCACTTCAGGTTTACTGTATACCTTGCACCATCTTATTGACGATGAAACACAGAAATTGCATCGGAATTAAATTCAAACGACACAATGCCGATTTAAGTATAAGAGGACTGACACTCTATCTATGATTTGAACCCCTCCTGTGAGTCCAGTTTTAGTTTCCGATGCTTCACTTCAGGTTTACTGTATCCCTTGGACCTTCTTATTGACGATGAGACACAGAAATTGCAACCAAATTTAATGCAAAAGGCACAATGCTGACTTAAGTACAAGAGGACTGACACTCTCGTTTTCTAAGATTTGAACCTCTCCTGTGAGTCCAGTTTTAGATTCCGATGCTTCACTTTAAGTTTTCTGTATACCTTGCACCTTCGTATTGACGATGAAACACAGAAATTGCATCCGAATTTAATACAAAGGGTACAGTGCCGACCTAAGTACAAGAGGACTGACACTCTCCCTCTCTATGATTTGAACCTCTCCTGTGAGTCCAGTTTTAGATTACGATTCTTCACTTCAGGTGTAGTGTATCCCTTGATACTTCCTGTTGACAATGAAACACAGAAATTGCATCCGAATTTAATACAAATTGCACGATGCGGACTTAAGTAAAAGAGGACTGTCACTCTCACTTTCTATGATTTGAACCTCTCCTGTGAGTCCAGTTTTAGTTTCCGATGCTTCACGTCAGGTTTACAGTATACCTTGCACCATCTTAATGACGATGAAACACAGAAATTGCATTGGAATTTATTACAAAAGGCACAATGCCGACTTAAGTACAAGAAGACTGACACTCTCACTTTCTATGATTTGAACTTCTCATGTGAGTCCAGTTATAGATTCCGCCATTTCACTTTAGGTTTAATGTATACCTTGCACCGTCTTATTGACGATGAAACACAAAAATTGCATCGGAATTAAATTCAAAAGGCACAATGCCGACTGAAGTACAAGAGGACTGACACAAACTTTCTATGATTTGAACTTCTCCTTTGAGTCCGGTTTTAGATTCCGAACCTTCACTTCAGGTTTAGCCTATCCGTTGGACCTTCTTATTGACGATGAAACACAGAAATTGCATCCGATTATAATACAAATGGCACAATGCCGACTTAAGAACTAGAGGACTGCCACTCTCACTTTCTACGATTTGAACCTCTCCTGTGAGTCCAGTTTTGGATTCCGATGCTTCACTTCAGGTTTACTGTATACCTTGCACCGTCTTATTGACGATGAAACACAGAAATTGCATCGGAATTAAATTCAAAAGGCACAATGCCGCGTTAAGTACGAGAGGACTGACACTCTAACTTTCTATGATTTGAACCTCTCCTGTGAGTCCAGTTTTAGATTCCGATTCTTCACTTCAGGTTTACTGTATCCCTTGGACCTTCTTATTGACGATTAAACACAGAAATTGCATCGGAATTAAATTCAAAATGGACAATGCCGACTTATGTACAAGAGGACTGACACTCTAGCTTTCTATGATTTGAGCCTCTGCTGTGAGTCCTGTTTTAGATTCCGATGCTTCACTTCAGGTTTACTGTATCCCTTGGACCTTTTTATTGACGATGAAACACAGAAATTTCGTCCGAATTTAATACAAAAGGCACAATGCCGACATAAGTAAGAGGACTGACACTCTCACTTTCTATGTTTTGAACCTCTCCTGTGAGTCCATTTTCAGATTCCGATGCTTCACTTCAGGTTTAATGAATCCCTTATACCTTTTTATTGACGATGAAATACAGAAATTGCTTCCGAATTTAATACAAAAGTTACAATGCCGACTTAAGTAAAAGAGGATTGACACTCTCTCTTTCTATGATTTGAACCTCTCCTGTGAGTCCAGTTTTAGATTCCGATGCTTCACTTCAGGTTTACTGGATACCTTGCACCTTCTTATTGATGATGAAACACAGTAATTGCATCCATATTAAATTCAAAAGGCACAATGCCGACTTAAGTACAAGGTGACTGACTCTCTCGTTTTCTAAGATTTGAACCTCTCCTGTGAGTCCAGTTTTAGATTCCGAAGCTTCACTTTAGGTTTACTGTATACCTTGCACCTTGGTATTGACGATGAAACACAGAAATTGCATCCGAATTTAATACAAAAGGTACAGTGCAGACTTAAGTACAAGAGGACTGACACTCTCCCTTTCTATGATTTGAACCTCTCCTGTGAGTCCAGTTTTAGATTCCGATTCTTCACTGCAGGTGTTCTGTATCCCTTGATCCTTCCTATTGACGATGAAACACAGAAATTGCATCCGAATTTAATACAAATTGCACGATGCCGACTTAAGTAAGAGAGGACTGTCACTCTCACTTTCTATGATTTGAACCTCTCCTGTGAGTCCAGTTTTAGTTTCCGATGCTTCACGTCAGGTTTACTGTATACCTTGCACCTTCCTAATGACGATGAAACACAGAAATTGCATCGGAATTTATTACAAAAGGCACAATGCCAACTTAAGTACAAGAAGACTGACACTCTCACTTTCTATGATTTGAACTTCTCCTGTGAGTCCAGTTTTAGATTCCGCCATTTCACTTGAGGTTTACTGTATACCTTGCACCGTCTTATTGACGATGAAACACAAAAATTGCATCGGAATTAAATTCAAAAGGCACAATGCCGACTTAAGTACAAGAGGACTGACACTCTGACTTTCTATGATTTGAACCTCTGCTGTGAGTCCAGTTTTAGATTCTGATGCTTTACTTCAGGTTTAATGTATCCCTTGGACCTTTTTATTGACGATGAAACACAGAAATATCGTCCGAATTTAATGCAAAAGGCACAATGCCGACTTATGTACAAGAGGACTGACACTCTCACTTTCCATGTTTTGAACCTCTCCTGTGAGTCCATTTTCAGATTCCGATGCTTCTCTTCAGGTTTAATGAATCCCTTATACCTTCTTATTGACGATGAAACACAGAAATTGCAACCAAATTTAATACAAATATCACAATGCCGACTTAAGTACAAGAGGACTGACACTCTCGTTTTCAAAGGTTTGAACCTCTCCTGTGAGTCCAGTTTTAGATTCCGATGCTTCACTTTAGGTTTACTGTATACCTTGCACCTTCTTATTGACGATGAAATACAGAAATTGCATCCGAATTTGATACAAAAGTTACAATGCCGACTTAAGTAAAAGAGGATTAAAACTCTCTCTTTCTATGATTTGAACCTCTCCTGTGAGTCCAGTTTCAGATTCCGATGCTTCACTTTAGGTTTACTGGATACCTTGCACCTTCTTATTGATGATGAAACACAGAAATTGCATGGGTATTAAATTCAGAAGGCACAATGCCGACTTAAGTACAAGAGGAGTGACACTCTAACTCTCTATGATTTGAACCTCTCCTGTGAGTCCAGTTTTAGATTCCGATGCTTCACTTCAGTTGTACTGTATCCCTTGGACCTTCTAATTGACGATGAAACACAGAAATTGCATCCGAATTTAATACGAAAGGCACAATGCCAACTTAAGTACAAGAGGACAGACACTCTAACTCTCTATGATTTGAACCTCTCCTGTGAGCCCAGTTTTAGATTCTGATGCTTCACTTCAGGTTTACTGTATACCTTGCACCATCTTATTGACGATGAAACACAGAAATTGCATCGGAATTAAATTCAAACGACACAATGCCGATTTCAGTATAAGAGGACTGACACTCTATCTATGATTTGAACCCCTCCTGTGAGTCCAGTTTTAGATTCCTATGCTTCACTTCAGGTTTACTGTATCCCTTGGACCTTCTTATTGACGATGAAACACAGAAATTGCAACCAAATTTAATGCAAAAGGCACAATGCCGACTTAAGTACAAGAGGACTGACACTCTCGTTTTCTAACATTTGAACCTCTCCTGTGAGTCCAGTTTTAGACTCCGATGCTTCACTTTAGGTTTTCTGTATACCTTGCACCTTCGTATTGCCGATGAAACACAGAAATTGCTTCCGAATTTAATACAAAATGTACAATGCCGACTTCAGTAGAAGAGGACTGACACTCTCACTTTCTATGATTTGAACATCTCCTGTGAGTCCAGTTTTAGATTCCAATTCTTCACATCAGGTGTACTGTATCCGTTGATACTTCCTATTGACGATGAAACACAGAAATTGCATCCGAATTTAATACAAATTGCACGATGCCGACTTAAGTAAAAGAGGACTGTCACTCCCACATTCTATGATTTGAACCTCTCCTGTGAGTCCAGTTTTTGTTTCCGATGCTTCACGTCAGGTTTACTGTATACCTTGCACCTTCTTAATGACGATGAAACACAGAAATTGCATCGGAATTTATTACAAAAGGCACAATGCCGACTTAAGTACAAGAAGACAGACACTCTCACTTTCTATGATTTGAACTTCTGCTGTGAGTCCAGTTTTAGATTCCGCCATTTCACTTGAGGTTTACTGTATACCTTGCACCGTCTTATTGACGATGAAACACAAAAATTGCATCGGAATTAAATTGAAAAGGCACAATGACGACTTAAGTACAAGAGGACTGACACTAACTTTCTATGATTTGAACTTCTCCTTTGAGTCCGGTTTTAGATTCCGATCCTTCACTTCAGGTTTACTCTATCCCTTGGACCGTCTTATTTACGATGAAACACAGAAATTGCATCCGATTTTAATACAAATTCCACAATGCCGACTTAAGAACTAGAGGTCTGCCACTCTTACTTTCTACGACTTGAACCTCTCCTGTGAGTCCAGTTTTGGATTCCGATGCTTCACTTCAGGTTTACTCTATACCTTCCTCCGTCTTATTGACGATGAAACACAGAAATTGCATCGGAATTAAATTCAAAAGGCACAATGCCGCCTTAAGTACCAGAGGACTGACACTACAAGTTTCTATGATTTGAAACTCTCCTGTGAGTCCAGTTTTAGATTCCGATGCTTCACTTCAGTTTTACTGTATCCCTTGGACCTTCTAATTGACGATGAGACACAGAAATTGCATCCAAATTTAATACGAAAGGCACAATGCCAACTTAAGTACAAGAGGACTGACACTCTAACTCTCTATGATTTGAACCTCTCCTGTGAGCCCAGTTTTAGATTCTGATGCTTCACTTCAGGTTTACTGTATACCTAGCACCATCTTATTGACGATGAAACACAGAAATTGCATCGGAATTTAATTCAAACGACACAATGCCGATTTAAGTATAAGAGGACTGACACTCTATCTATGATTTGAACCCCTCCTGTGAGTCCAGCTTTAGATTCCGATGCTTAACTTCAGGTTTACTGTATCCCTTGGACCTTCTTATTGACGATGAAACACAGAAATTGCAAAGAAAATTTAATGCAAAAAGCACAATGCCGACTTAAGTACAAGAGGACTGACACTCTCACTTTCTATGATTTGAACATCTCCTGTGAGTCCAGTTTTAGATTCCGATTCTTCACTTCAGGTGTACTGTATCCCTTGATACTTCTTATTGACGATGAATCACAGTACTTGCATCCGAATTTAATACAAACTGCACGATGCCGACTTAAGTAAAAGAGGACTGTCACTCTCACTTTCTATGATTTGAACCTTTCCTGTGAGTCCAGTTTTAGTTTCCGATGCTTCACGTCAGGTTTACTGTATACCTTGCACCTTCTTATTGACGATGAAACACAGAAATTGCATCGGAATTTATTACAAAAGGCACAATGCCGACTTAAGTACAAGAAGACTGACACTCTCACGTTCTATGATTTGAACTTCTCCTGTGAGTCCAGTTTTAGATTCCGACATGTCACTTGAGGTTTACTGTATTCCTTGCACCGTCTTATTGACGATCAAACACAAAAATTAAATCGGAATTAAATTCAAATGGCACAATGCCGACTTAAGTACAAGAGGACTGACACTAACTTTCTATGATTTGAACCTCTCCTTTGAGTCCAGTTTTAGATTCCGATCCTTCACTTCAGGTTTACTCTAACCCTTGGACCTTCTAATTGACGATGAAACACAGAAATTGCATCCGAATTTAATACGAAAGGCACAATGCCAACTTAAGTACAAGTGGACCGACACTCTAACTCTCTATGATTTGAACCTCTCCTGTGAGCCCAGTTTTAGATTCTGATGCTTCACTTCAGGTTTACTGTATACCTTGCACCATCTTATTGACGATGAAACACAGAAATTGCATCGGAATTAAATTCAAACGACACAATGCCGATTTAAGTATAAGAGGACTGACACTCTATCTATGATTTGAACCCCTCCTGTGAGTCCAGTTTTAGATTCCGATGCTTCACTTCAGGTTTACTGTATCCCTTGGACCTTCTTATTGACGATGAAACACAGAAATTTCGTCCGAATTTAATACAAAAGGCACAATGCCGACTTAAGTACAAGAGGACTGACACTCTCACTTTCTATGTTTTGAACCTCTCCTGTGTGTCCAGTTTTAGATTCCGATGTTTCACTTCAGGTTTATTGTATCCCTTGGACCACCTTATTGACGATGAAACACAGATATTGCATCCTAATTTAATACAAAAGGCACAATGCCGACTTAAGTAACAGAAGACTGACACTCTCATTTTCTATGATTTGAGCCTCTCCTGTGGGTCCAGTTATAGATTCCGACGCGTTAGTTCAGGTTTACTGTATAACTTGCACCTTCTTATTGACGATGAAACACAGAAATTGCATCGGAATTTAATACAAAAGGCACAATGCCGTCATAAGTACAAGAGGACTGACACTCTCACTTTCTATGATGTGAACCTCTCCTGTGAGTCCAGTTTTAGATTCCGATGCTTCACTTCAGGTTTAATGAATCCCTTATACCTTCTTATTGACGATGAAATACAGAAATCGCATCCGAATTTAATACGAAAGGCACAGTGCCGACTTAAGTAAAAGAGGATTGACACACTCTCTTTCTATGATTTGAACCTCTCCCGTGAGTCCAGTTTTAGATTCCGCCATTTCACTTGAGGTTTACTGTATACCTTGCACCGTCTTATTTACGATGAAAAACAAAAATTGCATCGGAATTAAATTCAAAAGGCACAATGCCGACTTAAGTACAAGAGGACTGACACTCTCACTTCCCATGTTTTGAACCTCTCCTGTGAGTCCATTTTCAGATTCCGATGCTTCACTTCAGGTTTAATGAATCCCTTATACCTTCTTATTGACGACGAAACGCAGAAATTGCAACCAAATTTAATACAAATATCACAATGCCGACTTAAGTACAAGAGGACTGACACTCTCGTTTTCTTATGTTTGAACTTCTCCTGTGAGTCCAGTTTTAGATTCCGATGCTTCACTTTAGGTTTACTGTATACCTTGCACCTTCTTATTGACGATGAAATACAGAAATTGCATCCGAATTTGATACAAAAGTTACAATGCCGACTTAAGTAAAAGAGGATTGAAACTCTCTCTTTCTATGATTTGAACCTCTCCTGTGAGTCCAGTTTTAGATTCCGATGCTTCACTTCAGGTTTACTGGATACCTTGCACCTTCTTATTGATGATGAAACACAGAAATTGCATCGGTATTAAATTCAAAAGGCACAATGCCGACTTAAGTACAAGAGGACTGACACTCTAACTCTCTATGATTTGAACCTCTCCTGTGAGTCCAGTTTTAGATTCCGATGCTTCACTTCAGTTTTACTGTATCCCTTGGACCTTCTAATTGACGATGAAACACAGAAATTGCATCCGAATTAAATACGAAAGGCACAATGCCAACTTAAGTACAAGAGGACTGACACTCTAACTCTCTATGATTTGAACCTCTTCTGTGAGCCCAGTTTTAGATTCTGATGCTTCACTTCAGGTTTACTGTATACCTTGCACCATCTTATTGACGATGAAACACAGAAATTGCATCGGAATTAAATTCAAACGACACAATGCCCATTTAAGTATAAGAGGACTGACACTATATCTATGATTTGAACCCCTCCTGTGAGTCCAGTTTTAGATTCCGATGCTTCACTTCAGGTTTACTGTATCCCTTGGACCTTCTTATTGACGATGAAACACAGAAATTGCAACCAAATTTAATGCAAAAAGCACAATGCCGACTTAAGTACAAGAGGGCTGACACTCTCGATTTCTAAGATTTGAACCTCTCCTGTGAGTCCAGTTTTAGATTCCGATGCTTCACTTTAGGTTTTCTGTATACCTTGCACCTTCGTATTGCCGATGAAACACAGAAATTGCATCCGAATTTAATACAAAAGGTACAGTGCCGACTTAAGTACAAGGGGACTGACACTCTCCCTTTCTATGATTTGAACCTCTCCTGTGAGTCCAGTTTTAGATTCCGATTCTTCACTTCAGGTGTACTGTATCCCTTGACACATCTTATTGACCATGAATCACAGAAATTGCATCCGAATTTAATACAAATTGCACGATGCCGACTTAAGTAAAAGAGGACTGTCACTCTCACTTTCTATGATTTGAACCTTTCCTGTGAGTCCAGTTTTAGTTTCCGATGCTTCACGTCAGGCTTGCTGTATACCTTGCACCTTCTTATTGACGATGAAACACAGAAATTTCATCGGCATTTATTACAAAAGGCACAATGCCGACTTAAGTACAAGAAGACTGACACTCTCACGTTCTATGATTTGAACTTCTCCTGAGAGTCCAGTTTTAGATTCCGACATTTCACTTGAGGTTTACTGTATTCCTTGCACCGTCTTATTGACGATGAAACACAAAAATTGCATCGGAATTAAATTCAAAAGGCACAATGCCGACTTAAGTACAAGAGGACTGACACTAACTTCCTATGATTTGAACCTCTCCTTTGAGTCCGATTTTAGATTCCGATCCTTCATTTCAGGTTTACTCTATCCCTTGCACCTTCTAATTGACGATGAAACACAGAAATTTCATCCGAATTTAATACGATAGGCACAATGCCAACTTAAGTACAAGACGACTGACACTCTAACTGTCTATGATTTGAACCTCTCCTGTGAGCCCAGTTTTAGATTCTGATGCTTCACTTCAGGTTTACTGTATACCTTGCACCATCTTATTGACGATGAAACACAGAAATTGCATCGGAATTAAATTCAAACGACACAATGCCGATTTAAGTGTAAGAGGACTGACACTCTATCTATGATTTGAACCCCTCCTGTGAGACCAGTTTTAGATTCCGATGCTTCACTTCAGGTTCACTGTATCCCTTGGACCTTCTTATTGACGATGAAACACAGAAATTGCAACCAAATTTAATGCAAAAGGCACAATGCCGACTTAAGAACAAGAGGACTGACACTCTAGTTTTCTAAGATTTGAACCTCTCCTGTGAGTCCAGTTTTAGACTCCGATGTTTCACTTTAGGTTTTCTGTATACCTTGCACCTTCGTATTGCCGATGAAACACAGAAATTGCTTCCGAATTTAATACAAAATCTACAGTGCCGACTTAAGTACAAGAGGACTGACACTCTCCCTTTCTATGATTTGAACCTCTCCTGTGAGTCCAGTTTTAGATTCCAATTCTTCACATCAGGTGTACTGTATCCCTTGATACTTCCTATTGACGATGAAACACAGAAATTTCATCCGAATTTAATACAAATTGCACGATGCCGACTTAAGTAAAAGAGGACTGTCACTCCCACTTTCTATGATTAGAACCTCTCCTGTGAGTCCAGTTTTTGTTTCCGATGCTTCACTTCAGGTTTACTGTATACCTTGCACCTTCTTAATGACGATGAAACACAGAAATTGCATCGGAATTTATTACAAAAGGCACAATGCCGACTTAAGTACAAGAAGACTGACACTCTCACTTTCTATGATTTGAACTTCTCCTGTGAGTCCAGTTTTAGATTCCGCCATTTCACTTGAGGTTTACTGTATACCTTGCACCGTCTTATTGACGATGAAACACAAAAGTTGCATCGGAATTAAATTCAAATGGCACAATGACGACTTAAGTACAAGAGGACTGACACTAACTTTCTATGATTTGAACTTCTCCTTTGAGTCCGGTTTTAGATTCCGATCCTTCACTTCAGGTTTACTCTATCCCTTGGACCTTCTTATTGACGATGAAACACAGAAATTGCATCCGATTTTAATACAAATTCCACAATGCCGACTTAAGAACTAGAGGTCTGCCACTCTTACTTTCTACGACTTGAACCTCTCCTGTGAGTCCAGTTTTGGATTCCGATGCTTCACTTCAGGTTTACTCTATACCTTCCTCCGTCTTATTGACGATGAAACACAGAAATTGCATCGGAATTGAATTCAAAAGGCACAATGCCGCCTTAAGTACCAGAGGACTGACACTACAACTTTCTATGATTTGAAACTCTCCTGTGAGTCCAGTTTTAGATTCCGATGCTTCACTTCAGTTTTACTGTATCCCTTGGACCTTCTAATTGACGATGAAACACAGAAATTGCAACCAAATTTAATGCAAAAAGCACAATGCCGACTTAAGTACAAGAGGACTGACACTCTCGTTTTCTAAGATTTGAACCTCTCCTGTGAGTCCAGTTTTAGATTCCGATGCTTCACTTTAGGTTTTCTGTATACCTTGCACCTTCGTATTGCCGATGAAACACAGAAATTGCATCCGAATTTAATACAAAAGGTACAGTGCCGACTTAAGTACAAGGGGACTGACACTCTCCCTTTCTATGATTTGAACCTCTCCTGTGAGTCCAGTTTTAGATTCCGATTCTTCACTTCAGGTGTACTGTATCCCTTGATACTTCTTATTGACGATGAATCACAGAAATTGCATCCGAATTTAATACAAATTGCACGATGCCGACTTAAGTAAAAGAGGACTGTCACTCTAACTCTCTATGATTTGAGCCTTTCCTGTGAGTCCAGTTTTAGTTTCCGATGCTTCACGTCAGGTTTACTGTATACCTTGCACCTTCTTATTGACGATGAAACACAGAAATTGCATCGGAATTTATTACAAAAGGCACAATGCCGACTTAAGTACAAGAAGACTGACACTCTCACGTTCTATGATTTGAACTTCTCCTGTGAGTCCAGTTTTAGATTCCGACATTTCACTTGAGGTTTACTGTATTCATTGCACCGTCTTATTGACGATGAAACACAAAAATTACATCGGAATTAAATTCAAAAGGCACAATGCCAACTTAAGTACAAGAGGACTGACACTCTAACTCTCTATGATTTGAACCTCTCCTGTGAGCCCAGTTTTAGATTCTGATGCTTCACTTCAGGTTTACTGTATACCTTGCACCATCTTATTGACGATGAAACACAGAAATTGCATCGGAATTAAATTCAAACGACACAATGCCGATTTAAGTATAAGAGGACTGACTATCTATGATTTGAACCCCTCCTGTGAGTCCAGTTTTAGATTCCGATGCTTCACTTCAGGTTTACTGTATCCCTTGGACCTTCTTATTGACGATGAAACACAGAAATTGCAACCAAATTTAATGCAAATGGCACAATGCCGACTTAAGAACTAGAGGACTGCCACTCTCACTTTCTACGATTTGAACCTCTCCTGTGAGTCCAGTTTTAGATTCCGATGCTTCACTTCAGGTTTACTGTATCCCTTGGACCTTTATATTGACGATTAAACACAGAAATTTCGTCCGAATTTAATACAAAAGGCACAATGCCGACTTAAGTACAAGAGGACTGACACTCTCACTTTCTATGTTTGAACCTCTCCTGTGTGTCCAGTTCTAGATTCCGATGTTTCACTTCAGGTTTATTGTATCCCTTCTACCATCTTATTGACGATGAAACACAGATATTGCATCCGAATTTAATACAAAAGGCACAATGCCGACTTAAGTAACAGAAGACTGACACTCTCGTTTTCTATGATTTGAACCTTTCCTGTGGGTCCAGTTTTAGATTCCGACGCGTTAGTTCAGGTTTACTGTATACCTTGCACCTTCTTATTGACGATGAAACACAGAAATTGCATCGGAATTTAATACAAAAGTCACAATGCCGTCATAAGTACAAGAGGACTGACACTCTCACTTTCTATGATGTGAACCTCTCCTGTGAGTCCAGTTTTAGATTCCGATGCTTCACTTCAGGTTTAATGAATCCCTTATACCTTCTTATTGACGATGAAATACAGAAATTGCATTCGAATTTAATACGAAAGGCGCAATGCCGACTTAAGTAAAAGAGGATTGACACACTCTCTTTCTATGATTTGAACCTCTCCCGTGAGTCCAGTTTTCGATTCCGATGTTTCACTTCAGGTTTACTGTATACCTTGCACCTTCTTATTGACGATGAAACACAGAAATTGCATCCGAATTTAATACAAATTGCACAATGCCGACTTCAGTAGAAGAGGACTGACACTCTCACTTTCTATGATTTGAACGTCTCCTGTGAGTCCAGTTTTAGATTCCGATGCTTCACTTCAGTTTTACTGTATCCCTTGGACCTTCTAATTGACGATGAAACACAGAAATTGCATCCGAATTTAATACGAAAGGCACAATGCCAACTTAAGTACAAGAGGACTGACACTCTAACTCTCTATGATTTGAACCTCTCCTGTGAGCCCAGTTTTAGATTCTGATGCCTCAATTCAGGTTTACTGTATACCTTGCACCATCTTATTGACGATGAAACACAGAAATTGCATCGGAATTAAATTCAAACGACACAATGCCGATTTAAGTATAAGAGGACTGACACTCTCGTTTTCTAAGATTTGAACCTCTCCTGTGAGTCCAGTTTTAGATTCCGATGTTTCACGTCAGGTTTACTGTATACCTTGCACCTTCTTATTGACGATGAAACACAGAAATTGCATCGGAATTTATTACAAAAGGCACAATGCCGACTTAAGTACAAGAAGACTGACACTCTCACTTTCAATGATTTGAACTTCTCCTGTTTGTCGAGTTTTAGATTGCGACGTTTCACTTCAGTTTTACTGTATACCTTGCACCGTCTTATTGACGATGAAACACAAAAATTGCATCCGAATTTAATACAAAAGGTACAGTACCGACTTAAGTACAAGAGGACTGACACTCTCCCTTTCTATGATTTGAACCTCTCCTGTGAGTCCAGTTTTAGATTCCGATTCTTCACTTCAGGTGTACTGTATCCCTTGATACTTCTTATTGACGGTGAAACACAGAAATTGCATCCGAATTTCATACAAATTGCACGATGCCGACTTAAGTAAAAGAGGACTGTCACTCTCACTTTCTATGATTTGAACCTTTCCTGTGAGTCCAGTTTTCGTTTCCGATGCTTCACGTCAGGTTTACTGTATACCTTGCACCTTCTTATTCACGATGAAACACAGAAATTGCATCGGAATTTATTACAAAAGGCACAATGCCGACTTAAGTACAAGAAGACTGACACTCTCACTTTCAATGATTTGAACTTCTCCTGTTTGTCCAGTTTTAGATTGCGACGTTTCACTTCAGGTTTACAGTATACCTTGCACCGTCTTATTGACGATGAAACACAAAAATTGCATCGGAATTAAATTCAAAAGGCACAATGCCGACTTAAGTACAAGGGGACTGACACTAACTTTCTATGATTTGAACCTCTCCTTTGAGTCCAGTTTTAGATTCCGATCCTTCACTTCAGGTTTACTGTATCCCGTGGACCTTTTTATTGACGATGAAACACAGAAATTTCGTCCGAATTTAATACAAAAGGCACAATGCCGACTTAAGTACAAGAAGACTGACACTCTCACTTTCAATGATTTGAACTTCTCCTGTTTGTCCAGTTTTAGATTGCGACGTTTCACTTCAGGTTTACAGTATACCTTGCACCGTCTTATTGACGATGAAACACAAAAATTGCATCCGAATTTAATACAAAAGGCACAATGCCAACTTAAGTACAAAAGGACTGACACTCTCACTTTCTATGATTTGAACCTCTGCTGTGAGCCCAGTTTTAGATTCCGATGCTTCACTTCAGGTGTACTGTATACCTTGCACCTTCTTAAAGACGATGAAACACAGAAATTGCATCCGAATTTAATACAAAAAGCACAATGCCGACTTACGTACAAGTGGACTGACAATCTTTCTTTCTATGATGTGAACCTCTCCTGTGAGTCCAGTTTTTGTTTCCGATGCTTCACTTCAGGTTTACTGTATACCAGGCACCTTCTTATTGACGATGAAACACAGAAATTGCATCCGAATTTAATACAAAAGGCACAATGCCGACTTATATAGAAGAGGACTGACAATCTTCCTTTCTATGATTTGAACCTCTCCTGCGAGTCCATTTCCAGATTCCGATGCTTCACTTCAGGTTTACCGTATCCCTTGGACCTTTTATTGACGATGAAGCGCAGAAATTGCATCCGAATTTAATACAAAAGGTACAGTGCCGACTTAAGTACAAGAGGACTGAGACTCTCTCTTTCTATGATTTGAACCTCTCCTGTGAGTCCGGTTTTAGATTCCGATTCTTCACTTCAGGTGTACTGTATCCCTTGTTACATCTTATTGACGATGAAACACAGAAATTGCATCGGACTTTATTACAAAAGGCACAACGCCGACTTAAGAACTAGAGGACTGCCACTTTCACTTTCTACGATTTGAACCTCTCCTGTGAGTCCAGTTTTGGATTCCGATGCTTCACTTCAGGTTTACTGTATACCTTGCACCGTCTTATTGACGATGAAACACAGAAATTTCATCGGTATTCAATTCAAAAGTCACAATGCCGCCTTAAGTACGAGAGGACTGACACTCTATCTTTCTATGATTTGAACCTCTCCTTTGAGTCTAGTTTTAGATTCCGATGCTTCACTTCAAGTCTACTGTATCCCTTGGACCTTCTTATTGACGATGAAACACAGAAATTGCATCGGAATTAAATTCAAAAGGCACAATGCCGACTTAAGTACAAGAGGACTGACACTCAAACATTCTATGATTTGAACCTCTGCTGTGAGTCCAGTTTTAGATTCCGATGCTTCACTTCAGGTTTACTGTATCCCTTGGACCTTTTCATTGACGATGAAACACAGAAATTTCGTCCGAATTTAATACAAAAGGCACAATGCCGAATTAAGTACAAGAGGACTGACACTCTCACTTTCTATGCTTTGAACCTCTCCTGTGAGTCCAGTTTTAGATTCCGATGCTTCACTTCAGGTTTGTTGTATCCCTTAGACCTTCTTATTGACGATGAAACACAGATATTGCATCCGAATTTAATACAAAAGGCACTATGCCGACTTAAGTAACAGAAGACTGACACTCTAATTTTCTATGATTTGAACCTCTCCTGTGAGTCCAGTTTTAGATTCCGATGTTTCACGTCAGGTTTACTGTATACCTTGCACCTTCTTATTGACGATGAAACACAGAAATTGCATCCGAATTTATTACAAAAGGCACAATGCCGACTTAAGTAACAGAAGACTGACACTCTCACTTTCAATGATTTGAACTTCTCCTGTTTGTCCAGTTTTAGATTGCGACGTTTCACTTCAGGTTTACTGTATACCTTGCACCGTCTTATTGACGATGAAACACAAAAATTGCATCCGAATTTAATACAAAAGGTACAGTACCGACTTAAGTACAAGAGGACTGACACTCTCCCTTTCTATGATTTGAACCTCTCCTGTGAGTCCAGTTTTAGATTCCGATTCTTCACTTCAGGTGTACTGTATCCCTTGATACTTCTTATTGACGGTGAAACACTGAAATTGCATCCGAATTTAATACAAATTGCACGATGCCGACTTAAGTAAAAGAGGACTGTCACTCTCACTTTCTATGATTTGAACCTTTCCTGTGAGTCCAGTTATAGTTTCGATGCTTCACGTCAGGTTTACTGTATACCTTGCACCTTCTTATTCACGATGAAACACAGAAATTGCATCGGAATTTATTACAAAAGGCACAATGCCGACTTAAGTACAAGAAGACTGACACTCTCACTTTCAATGATTTGAACCTCTCCTTTGAGTCCAGTTTTAGATTCCGATCCTTCACTTCAGGTTTACTGTATCCCGTGGACCTTTTTATTGACGATGAAACACAGATATTTCGTCCGAATTTAATACAAAAGGCACATTGCCGACTTAAGTACAAGAGGACTGACACTCTCACTTTCTATGTTTTGAACCTCTCCTGTGAGTCCAGTTTTAGATTCCGATGCTTCACTTCAGGTTTGTTGTATCCCTTGGACCTTCTTATTGACGATGAAACACAGATATTGCATCCGAATTTAATACAAAAGGCACAATGCCGACTTAAGTAACAGAAGACTGACACTCTCATTTTCTATGATTTGAACCTGTCCTGTGAGTCCAGTTTTAGATTCCGACGCGTCACTTCAGGTTAACTGTATACCTTGCACCTTCTTATTGACGATGAAACACAGAAATTACATCGGAATTTAATACAAAAGGCACAATGCGGACATAAGTACAAGAGGACTGACACTCTCACTTTCTGTGATGTGAACCTCTCCTGTGAGTTCAGTTTTAGATTCCGATGCATCACTTCAGGTTTAATCAATCCCTTATACCTTCTTATTGAGGATGAAATACAGAAATTGCATCCGAATTTAATACGAAAGGCACAGTGCCAACTTAAGTACAAGAGGACTGACACTCTAACTCTCTATGATTTGAACCTCTCCAGTGAGTCCAGTTTTAGATTCTGATGCTTCACTTCAGGTTTGCTGTATACCTTGCACCATCTTATTGACGATGAAACACAGAAATTGCATCGGAATTAAATTCAAACCACACAATGCCGATTTAAGTATAAGAGGACTGACACTCTATCTATGATTTGAACCTCTCCTGTGAGTCCAGTTGTAGATTCCGATGCTTCACTTCAGGTTTACTGTATCCCTTCGACCTTCCTATTGCCGATGAAACACAGAAATTGCATCCGAATTTAATACAAAAGATACAGTACCGACTTAAGTACAAGAGGACTGACACTCTCCCTTTCTATGATTTGAACCTCTCCTGTGAGTCCAGTTTTAGATTCCGAATCTTCACTTCAGGTGTACTGTATCCCTTGATACTTCTTATTGACGATGAAACACAGAAATTGCATCCGAATTGAATACAAATTGCACGATGCCGACTTAAGTAAAAGAGGACTGTCACTGTCACTTTCTATGATTTGAACCTTTCCTGTGAGTCCAGTTTCAGTTTCCGATGCTTCACGTCAGGTTTACTGTATACCTTGCACCTTCTTATTGACGATGAAACACAGAAATTGCATCGGAATTTAATACAAAAGGCACAATGCCGACTTAAGTACAAGAAGACTGACACTCTCACTTTCAACGATTTGAACTTCTCCTGTGAGTCCAGTTTTAAATTGCGACGTTTCACTTCAGGTTTACTGTATACCTTGCACCGTCGTATTGACGATGAAACACAGATATTGCATCGGAATTAATTTCAAAAGGCACAATGCCGACTTAAGTACAAGAATACTGACACTCTAACTTACTATGATTTGAACCTCTCCTGTTAGTCCAGTTTCAGATTCCGATGCTTCACTTCAGGTTTACTGTATCCCTTGGACCTTCTTATTGACGATGAATCAGAGAAATTGCATCGGAATTAAATTCAAAAGGCACAATGACGACTTAAGTACAAGAGGACTGACACTCTAACTTTCTATGACTTGAACCTCTGCTGTGAGTCCAGTTTTAGATTCCGATGATTCACTTTAGGTTTACTGTATACCTTGGAACTTCTTATTGACAATGAAACACAGAAATTGCATCCGAATTTAATACAAAAGGCACAATACCGACTTAAGTAAAAGAAGACTGACACTCTCATTTTCTATGATGTGAACCTGTCCTGTGAGTAAAGTTTTAGATTCCGACGCGTCACTTCAGGTTTTCTGTACACCTTGCACCTTCTTATTGACGATGAAACACAGAAATTGCATCGGAATTTAATACAAAAGGCACAGTGCCGACATAAGTACAAGAGGACTGACACTCTCAATTTCTATGATGTTTACCTCTCCTGTGAGTCCAGTTTTAGATTCCGATGCTTCACTTCAGGTTTAATGTGTCCCTTGGACCATCATATTGACGATTAAATACAGAAATTGCAACCGAGTTTAACACGAAAGGCACAATGCCAACTTAAGTATAAGAGGATTGACACTATCTCTTTCTATGATTTGAACCTCTCCTGTGAGTCCAGTTTTAGATTCCGATGCTTCACTTCAGGTTTACTGTATACCTAGCACCTTCTTATTGACGATGAAACACAGAAATTGAATCGAAATGAAATTCAAAAGGCACAATGCCGACTTAAGTACAAGAGGACTGACACTCTAACTATCTATGATTTGAACCTCTCCTGTGAGTCCAGATTTAGATTCCGATGCTTCACTTCAGGATTCTGTATCCCATGGACCTTCTAATTGACGATGAAAAACAGAAATTGCATCCGAATTTAATACAAAAGGCACAATGCCAACTTAAGTACAAGATTACTGACACTCTCACTTTCTATGATTTGAACCTCTGCTGTGAGCCCAGTTTTAGATTCCGATGCTTCACTTCAGGTTTACTGTATACCTTGCACCTTCTTAAAGACGATGAAACACAGAAATTGCATCCGAATTTAATACAAAAAGCACAGTGCCGACTTACGTACAAGTGGACTGACAATCTCCGTTTCTATGATGTGAACCTCTGCTGTGAGTCCAGTTTTAGTTTCCGATGCTTCACTTCAGGTTTACTGTATACCTTGCACCTTCTTATTGACGATGAAACACAGATATTGCATCCGAATTTAATACAAAAGGCACAATGCCGACTTAAGTAGAAGAGGACTGACAATCTCCCTTTCTATGATTTGAACCTCTCCTGCGAGTCCATTTCTAGATTCCGATGCTTCACTTCAGGTTTACCGTATCCCTTGGACCTTTTATTGACGATGAAGCGCAGAAATTGCATCCGAATTTAATACAAAAGGTACAGTGCCGACTTAAGTACAAGAGGCCTCACACTCTCCCTTTCTATGATTTGAACCTCTCCTGTGAGTCCGGTTTTAGATTCTGATTCTTCACTTCAGGTGTACTGTATCCCTTGATACTTCTTATTGACGATGAAACACAGAAATTGCATCGGAATTTATTACAAAAGGCACAACGCCGACTTAAGTACAAGAGGATTGACACTAACTTTCTATGAATTGAACCTCTCCTTTGAGTCCGGTTTTAGATTCCGATAATTCACTTCAGGTTTACTCTATCCCTTGGACCTTCTTATTGACGATGAAACACAGAAATTGCATCCGATTTTAATACAAATGGCACAATGCCGACTTAAGAACTAGAGGACTGCCAGTCTCACTTTATACGATTTGAACCTCTACTGTGAGTCCAGTTTTGGATTCCGATGCTTCACTTCAGGTTTACTGTATACCTTGCACCGTCTTATTGACGATGAAACACAGAAATTGCATCGGTATTCAGTTCAAAAGGCACAATGCCGCCTTAAGTACGAGAGGACTGACACTCTAACTTTCTATGATTTGAACCTCTCCTGTGAGTCCAGTTTTAGATTCCGATGCTTCACTTCAGGTTTACTGTATCCCTTGGACCTTCTTATTGACGATGAAACACAGAAATTGCATCGGAATTAAATTCAAAAGGCACAATGCCGACTTAAGTACAAGAGGACTGACACTCTCACTTTCTATGATTTGAACCTCTGCTGTGAGCCCAGTTTTAGATTCCGATGCTTCACTTCAGGTTTACTGTATACCTTGCACCTTCTTAAAGACGATGAAACACAGAAATTGCATCCGTATTTAATACAAAAAGCACAGTGCCGACTTACGTACAAGTGGACTGACAATCTCCGTTTCTATGATGTGAACCTCTCCTGTGAGTCCAGTTTTAGTTTCCGATGCTTCACTTCAGGTTTACTGTATACCTTGCACCTTCTTATTGACGATGAAACACAGATATTGCATCCGAATTTAATACAAAAGGCACAATGCCGACTTAAGTAGAAGAGGACTGACAATCTCCCTTTCTATGATTTGAACCTCTCCTGCGAGTCCATTTCTAGATTCCGATGCTTCACTTCAGGTTTACCGTATCCCTCGGACCTTTTATTGACGATGAAGCGCAGAAATTGCATCCGAATTTAATACAAAAGGTACAGTGCCGACTTAAGTACAAGAGGCCTGACACTCTCCCTTTCTATGATTTGAACCTCTCCTGTGAGTCCGGTTTTAGATTCTGATTCTTCACTTCAGGTGTACTGTATCCCTTGATACTTCTTATTGACAATGAAACACAGAAATTGCATCGGAATTTATTACAAAAGGCACAACGCCGACTTAAGTACAAGAGAATTGACACTAACTTTCTATGAATGGAACCTCTCCTTTGAGTCCGGTTTTAGATTCCGATAATTCACTTCAGGTTTACTCTATCCCTTGGACCTTCTTATTGACGATGAAACACAGAAATTGCATCCGATTTTAATACAAATGGCACAATGCCGACTTAAGAACTAGAGGACTGCCAGTCTCACTTTATACGATTTGAACCTCTACTGTGAGTCCAGTTTTGGATTCCGATGCTTCACTTCAGGTTTACTGTATACCTTGCACCGTCTTATTGACGATGAAACACAGAAATTGCATCGGTATTCAGTTCAAAAGGCACAATGCCGCCTTAAGTACGAGAGGGCTGACACTCTAACTTTCTATGATTTGAACCTCTCCTGTGAGTCCAGTTTTAGATTCCGATGCTTCACTTCAGGTTTACTGTATCCCTTGGATCTTCTTATTGACGATGAAACACAGAAATTGCATCGGAATTAAATTCAAAAGGCACAATGCCGACTTAAGTACAAGAGGACTGACACTCTCACTTTCTATGATTTGAACCTCTCCTGTGAGTCCAGATTTAGATTCCGATGCTTCACTTCAGGATTCTGTATCCCATGGACCTTCTAATTGACGATGAAACACAGAAATTGCATCCGAATTTAATACAAAAGGCACAATGCCAACTTAAGTACAAGAGGACTGACACTCTCACTTTCTATGATTTGAACCTCTGCTGTGAGCCCAGTTTTAGATTCCGATGCTTCACTTCAGGTTTACTGTATACCTTGCACCTTCTTAAAGACGATGAAACACAGAAATTGCATCCGAATTTAATACAAAAAGCACAGTGCCGACTTACGTACAAGTGGACTGACAATCTCCGTTTCTATGATGTGAACCTCTCCTGTGAGTCCAGTTTTAGTTTCTGATCCTTCACTTCAGGTTTACTGTATACCTTGCACCTTCTTATTGACGATGAAACTCAGATATTGCATCCGAATTTAATACAAAAGGCACAATGCCGACTTAAGTAGAAGAGGACTGACAATCTCCCTTTCTATGATTTGAACCTCTCCTGCGAGTCCATTTCTAGATTCCGATGCTTCACTTCAGGTTTATCGTATCCCTTGGACCTTTTATTGACGATGAAGCGCAGAAATTGCATCCGAATTTAATACAAAAGGTACAGTGCCGACTTAAGTACAAGAGGCCTGACACTCTCCCTTTCTATGATTTGAACCTCTCCTGTGAGTCCGGTTTTAGATTCTGATTCTTCACTTCAGGTGTACTGTATCCCTTGATACTTCTTATTGACGATGAAACACAGAAATTGCATCGGAATTTATTACAAAAGGCACAACGCCGACTTAAGTACAAGAGGATTGACACTAACTTTCTATGAATTGAACCTCTCCTTTGAGTTCGGTTTTAGATTCCGATAATTCACTTCAGGTTTACTCTATCCCTTGGACCTTCTTATTGACGATGAAACACAGAAATTGCATCCGATTTTAATACAAATGGCACAATGCCGACTTAAGAACTAGAGGACTGCCAGTCTCACTTTATACGATTTGAACCTCTACTGTGAGTCCAGGTTTGGATTCCGATGCTTCACTTCAGGTTTACTGTATACCTTGCACCGGCTTATTGACGATGAAACACAGAAATTGCATCGGTATTCAGTTCAAAAGGCACAATGCCGCCTTAAGTACGAGAGGACTGACACTCTAACTTTCTATGATTTGAACCTCTCCTGTGAGTCCAGTTTTAGATTCCGATGCTTCACTTTAGGTTTACTGTATCCCTTGGACCTTCGTATTGACGATGAAACACAGAAATTGCATCGGAATTAAATTCAAAAGGCACAATGCCGACTTAAGTACAAGAGGACTGACACTCTCACTTTCTATGATTTGAACCTCTGCTGTGAGCCCAGTTTTAGATTCCGATGCTTCACTTCAGGTTTACTGTATACCTTGCACCTTCTTAAAGACGATGAAACACAGAAATTGCATCCGTATTTAATACAAAAAGCACAGTGCCGACTTACGTACAAGTGGACTGACAATCTCCGATTCTATGATGTGAACCTCTCCTGTGAGCCCAGTTTTAGTTTCCGATGCTTCACTTCAGGTTTACTGTATGCCTTGCACCTTCTTATTGACGATGAAACACAGATATTGCATCCGAATTTAATACAAAAGGCACAATGCTGACTTAAGTAGAAGAGGACTGACAATCTCCCTTTCTATGATTTGAACCTCTCCTGCGAGTCCATTTCTAGATTCCGATGCTTCACTTCAGGTTTACCGTATCCCTCGGACCTTTTATTGACGATGAAGCGCAGAAATTGCATCCGAATTTAATACAAAAGGTACAGTGCCGACTTAAGTACAAGAGGCCTGACACTCTCCCTTTCTATGATTTGAACCTCTCCTGTGAGTCCGGTTTTAGATTCTGATTCTTCACTTCAGGTGTACTGTATCCCTTGATACTTCTTATTGACGATGAAACACAGAAATTGCATCGGAATTTATTACAAAAGGCACAACGCCGACTTAAGTACAAGAGGATTGACACTAACTTTCTATGAATTGAACCTCTCCTTTGAGTCCGGTTTTAGATTCCGATAATTCACTTCAGGTTTACTCTATCCCTTGGACCTTCTTATTGACGATGAAACACAGAAATTGCATCCGATTTTAATACAAATGGCACAATGCCGACTTAAGAACTAGAGGACTGCCAGTCTCACTTTATACGATTTGAACCTCTACTGTGAGTCCAGTTTTGGATTCCGATGCTTCACTTCAGGTTTACTGTATACCTTGCACCGTCTTATTGACGATGAAACACAGAAATTGCATCGGTATTCAGTTCAAAAGGCACAATGCCGCCTTAAGTACGAGAGGACTGACACTCTAACTTTCTATGATTTGAACCTCTCCTGTGAGTCCAGTTTTAGATTCCGATGCTTCACTTCAGGTTTACTGTATCCCTTGGACCTTCTTATTGACGATGAAACACAGAAATTGCTTCGGAATTAAATTCAAAAGGCACAATGCCGACTTAAGTACAAGAGGACTGACACTCTCACTTTCTATGATTTGAACCTCTCCTGTGAGTCCAGATTTAGATTCCGATGCTTCACTTCAGGTTTGTTGTATCCCTTGGACCTTCTTATTGACGATGAAACACAGATATTGCATCCGAATTTAATTCAAAAGGCACAATGCCGACTTAAGTAACAGAAGACTGAAACTCTCATTTTCTATGATTTGAACCTCTCCTGTGAGTCCAGTTTTAGATTCCGATGCTTCACTTCAGGTTTACTGTATCCCTTGGACCTTCTTATTGACGATGAAGCACAGAAATTGCATCCGAACTTAATACGAAAGGCACAATGCCGATTTAAGTACAAGAGGACTGACACTCTAACTTTCTAAGATTTGAACCTCTACTGTGAGCCCAGTTTTAGATTCCGATGCTCCACTTCAGGTTTACTGTATACCATGGACCTTCTTATTGACGATGAAACACAGAAATTGCATCCGAATTTAATACAAAAGCCACAATGCCGACTTAAGTACAAGAGGACTGACATTCTAATTTTCTATGGTTCGAACCTGTCCTGTGAGTCCAGTTTTATATTCCGATGCTTCACTACAGGTTTACTGTATCCCTTGGACCTTCTTATTGACGATGAAACACAGAAATTGCATCCGAATTTTATATAAATGGCACAAAGCCGACTTAAGAACTAGAGGAGTGACACTCTGATTTTCTATGATTTGAACCGCTCCTGTGAGTCCAGTTTTGGATTCCGATGCTTCACTTCAGGTTTACTGTATACCTTGCACCGTCGTATTGACGATGAAACACAGATATGGCTTCGGAATTAAATTCAAAAGGCACAATGCCGACATAAATACATAAGGACTGACACTCTAACTTACTATGATTTGAACCTCTCCTGTGAGTCCAGTTTTAGATTCCGATGCTTCACTTCAGGTTTACTGTATCCCTTGGACCTTCTTATTGACGATGAATCAGAGAAATTGCATCGGAATTAAATTCAAAAGGCACAATGCCGACTTAAGTACAAGAGGACTGACACTCTCACTTTCTATGATTTGAACCTCTCCTGTGAGTCCAGTTTTAGATTCCGATGCTTCACTTCAGGTTTGTTGTATCCCTTGGACCTTCTTATTGACGATGAAACACAGAAATTGCATCCGAATTTAATACAAAAGGCACAATGCCGACTTAAGTAAAAGAAGACTGACACTCTCATTTTCTATGATGTGAACCTGTCCTGTGAGTAAAGTTTTAGATTCCGACGCGTCACTTCGGGTTTTCTGTACACCTTGCAACTTCTTATTGACGATGAAACACAGAAATTGCAGAGGAATTTAATACAAAAGGCACAGTGCCGACATAAGTACAAGAGGACTGACACTCTCAATTTCTATGATGTTTACCTCTCCTGTGAGTCCAGTTTTAGATTCCGATGCTTCACTTCAGGTTTAATGTGTCCCTTGAACCATCATATTGACGATGAAATACAGAAATTGCAACCGAATTTAACACGAAAGGCACAATGCCGACTTAAGTAAAAGAGGATGGACACTCTCTCTTTCTATGAATTGAACCTCTGCTGTGAGCCCAGTTTTAGATTCCGATGCTTCACTTCAGGTGTACTGTATACCCTGCTCCTTCTCATTGACGATGAAACACAAATATTGCATCCGAATTTAATACAAAAGGCACAATGCCGACATAAGTAGAAGAGGACTCACAATCTCCTTTCTGTGATTTGAACCTCTCCTGCGAGTCCATTTCTAGATTCCGATGCTTCACTTCAGGTTTACCGTATCCCTTGGACCTTTTATTGACGATGAAGCGCAGAAAATCCATCCGAATTTAATACAAAAGGCACAATGCCGAATTAAGTACAAGAGGACTGACACTCTCACTTTCTATGCTTTGAACCTCTCCTGTGTGTCCAGTTTTAGATTCCGATGCTTCACTTCAGGTTTGTTGTACCCCTTGGACCTTCTTATTGACGATGAAACACAGATATTGCATCCGAATTTAATACAAAAGGCACAATGCCGACTTAAGTAACAGAAGACTGACACTCTCATTTTCTATGATTTGAACCTCTCCTGTGAGTCCAGTTTTAGATTCCGATGCTTCACTTCAGGTTTACTGTATCCCTTGGACCTTCTTATTGACGATGAAGCACAGAAATTGCATCCGAACTTAATACGAAAGGCACAATGCCGATTTAAGTACAAGAGGACTGACACTCTAACTTTCTAAGATTTGAACCTCTACTGTGAGCCCAGTTTTAGATTCCGATGCTCCACTTCAGGTTTGCTGTATACCATGGACCTTCTTATTGACGATGAAACACAGAAATTGCATCCGAATTTAATACAAAAGCCACAATGCTGACTTAAGTACAAGAGGACTGACATTCTAACTTTCTATGGTTCGAACCTGTCCTGTGAGTCCAGTTTTATATTCCGATGCTTCACTACAGGATTACTGTATCCCTTGGACCTTCTTTTTGACGATGAAACACAGAAATTGCATCCGAATTTTATACAAATGGCACAAAGCCGACTTAAGAACTAGAGGAGTGACACTCTGACTTTCTATGATTTGAACCGCTCCTGTGAGTCCAGTTTTGGATTCCGATGCTTCACTTCAGGTTTACTGTATCCCTTGGACCTTCTTATTGACGATGAATCAGAGAAATTGCATCGGAATTAAATTCAAAAGGCACAATGACGACTTAAGTACAAGAGGACTCACACTCTAACTTTCTATGACTTGAACCTCTGCTGTGAGTCCAGTTTTAGATTCCGATGATTCACTTTAGGTTTACTGTATCCCTTGGACCATCTTATTGACGATGAAACACAGAAATTGCATCCGAATTTAATACAAAAGGCACAATGCCGACTTAAGTAAAAGAAGACTGACACTCTCATTTTCTATGATGTGAACCTGTCCTGTGAGTAAAGTTTTAGATTCCGACGCGTCACTTCGGGTTTTCTGTACACCTTGCACCTTCTTATTGACGATGAAACACAGAAATTGCAGAGGAATTTAATACAAAAGGCACAATGCCGACATAAGTACAAGAGGACTGACACTCTCAATTTCTATGATGTTTACCACTCCTGTGAGTCCAGTTTTAGATTCCGATGCTTCACTTCAGGTTTAATGTGTCCCTTGAACCATCATATTGACGATGAAATACAGAAATTGCAACCGAATTTAACATGAAAGGCACAATGCCGACTTAAGTAAAAGAGGATGGACACTCTCTCTTTCTATGATTTGAACCTCTCCTGTGAGTGCGGTTTTAGATTCCGATTCTTCACTTCAGGTGTACTGTATCCCTTGATACTTCTTATTGACGATGAAACACAGAAATTGCATCGGAATTTATTACAAAAGGCACAACGCCGACTTAAGTACAAGAGGATTGACACTAACTTTCTATGATTTGAACCTCTCCTTTGAGTCCAGTTTTAGATTCCGATCCTACACTTCAGGTTTACTCTATCCCTTGGACCTTCTTATTGACGATGAAACACAGAAATTGCTTCCGATTTTAATACAAATGGCACAATGCCGACTTAAGAACTAGAGGACTGCCACTCTCACTTTCTACGATTTGAACCTCTCCTGTGAGTCCAGTTTTGGATTCCGATGCTTCACTTCAGGTTTACTGTATACCTTGCACCGTCTTATAGACGATGAAACACAGAAATTGCATCGGAATTATATTCAAAAGGGACAATGCCGCCTTATGTACGAGAGGACTGACACTCTAACTTTCTATGATTTGAACCTCTCCTGTGAGTCCAGTTTTAGATTCCGATGCTTCACTTCAGGTTTACTGTATCCCTTGGACCTTTTTATTGACGATGAAACACAGAAATTTCGTCCGAATTTAATACAAAATGCACAATGCCAACTTAAGTACAAGAGGACTGACACTCTCACTTTCTATGTTTTGAACCTCTCCTGTGAGTCCAGTTTTAGATTCCGATGCTTCACTTCAGGTTTATTGTATCCCTTGGACCTTCTTATTGACGATGAAACACAGATATTGCATCCGAATTTAATACAAAAGGCACAATTCCGACATAAGTGCAAGAGGACTGACACTCTCACTTTCTATGATGTGAACCTCTCCTCTGAGTCCAGTTTTAGATTCCGTTGCTTCACTTCAGGTTTAATGAATCCCTTATACCTTCTTATTGACGATGAAATACAGAAATTGCATCCGAATTTAATACGAAAGGCACAATGCCGACTTAAGTAAAAGAGGACTGACACTCTCTCTTTCTATGATTTGAACCTCTAATGTGAGTCCAGTTTTGGATTCCGATGTTTCACTTCAGGTTTACTGTATACCTTGCTCCATCTTATTGACGATGAAACACAGAAATTGCATCGGAATTAAATTCAAACGACACAATGCCGATTTAAGTATAAGAGGACTGACACTGTATCTATGATTTGAACCCCTCCTGTGAGTCCAGTTTTAGATTCCGATGCTTCACATCACGTTTACAGTATCCCTTGGACTTTCTTATTGACGATTAAACCCAGAAAATGCATCCGAATTTAATACAAATTGCACGATGCCGACTTAAGTAAAAGAGGACTTTCACTCTCACTTTCAATGATTTGAACCTCTCCTGTGAGTCCAGTTTTACTTTCAGATGCTTAACTTCAGGTTTACTGTATACCCTGCACCTTCTTATTGACGATAAAACACTTAAATTGCATCGGAATTTATTACAAAAGGCACAATGCCGACGTAAGTACAAGAAGACTGACACTCTCACTTTCTATGATTTGAACTTCTCCTGTGAGTCCAGTTTTAGATTCCGATGTTTCACTTCAGGTTTATTGTATACCTTGCACCGTCTTATTGTCGATGAAACACAAAAATTGCATCGGAATTAAATTCAAAAGACACAATGCCGACTTAAGTGCAAGAGGTCTGAAACTAACTTTCTATGATCTGAACCTCTCCTTTGAGTAAAGTTTTAGATTCCGATGCTTCACTTCAGGTCCACTCCATCCCTTGGACCTTCTTATTGACGATGTGACACAGAAATTGCATCCGATTTTAATACAAATGGCACAATGCCGACTTAAGAACTAGAGGAATAACACTCTCACTTTCTACGATTTGAACCTCTCCTGTGAGTCCAGTTTTGGTCTCCGATGCTTCACTACAGGTGTACTGTATACCTTACACCATCTTATTGACGATGAAACACAGAAATTACATCGGAATTAAATTCAAAAGGCACAATGCCGCCTTAAGTACAAGAGGACTGACCCTCTAACTATCTATGATTTGAACCTCTGCTGTGAGTCCAGTTTTAGATTCCGATGCTTCACTTCAGATTTACTGTATACCTTGCACCATATTATTGACGATGAAATACAGAAATTGCATTCGAATTTAATACAAAAGTTACAATGCCGACTTAAGTAAAAGAGGATTGACACTCTCTCTTTCTATGATTTGAACCTCTCCTGTGAGTCCAGATTTAGATTCCGATGCTTCACTTCTGGTTTCTGTATCCCATGGACCTTCTACTTGACGATGAAACACAGAAATTGCATCCGAATTTAATACAAAAGGCACAATGCCAACTTAAGTACAAGAGGACTGACACTCTCACTTTCTATGATTTGAACCTCTGCTGTGAGCCCAGTTTTAGATTCCGATGCTTCACTTCAGGTTTACTGTATACCTTGCACCTTCTTAAAGACGATGAAACACAGAAATTGCATCCGAATTTAATACAAAAAGCACAGTGCCGACTTACGTACAAGTGGACTGACAATCTCCGTTTCTCTGATGTGAACCTCTCCTGTGAGTCCAGTTTTAGTTTCCGATGCTTCACTTCAGGTTTACTGTATACCGTGCACCTTCTTATTGACGATGAAACACAGATATTGCATCCGAATTTAATACAAAAGGCACAATGCCGACTTAAGTAGAAGAGGACTGACAATCTCCCTTTCTATGATTTGAACCTCTCCTGCGAGTCCATTTCTAGATTCCGATGCTTCACTTCAGGTTTACCGTATCCCTTGGACCTTTTATTGACGATGAAGCGCAGAAATTGCATCCGAATTTAATACAAAAGGTACAGTGCCGACTTAAGTACAAGATGACTGACACTCTAACATTCTATGATTTGAACCTCTGCTGTGAGTCCAGTTTTAGATTCCGATGCTTCACTTCAGGTTTGTTGTATCCCTTGGACCTTCTTCTTGACGATAAAACACAGATATTGCATCCGAATTTAATACAAAAGGCACAATGCCGACTTAAGTAACAGAAGACTGACACTCTCATTTTCTATGATTTGAACCTCTCCTGTGAGTCCAGTTTTAGATTCCGATGCTTCACTACAGGTTTACTGTATCCCTTGGACCTTCTTATTGACGATGAAACACAGAAATTGCATCCGAATTTTATACAAATGGCACAAAGCCGACTTAAGAACTAAAGGAGTGACACTCTGACTTTCTATGATTTGAACCGCTCCTGTGAGTCCAGTTTTGGATTCCGATGCTTCACTTCAGGTTTACTGTATACCTTGCACCGTCGTATTGACGATGAAACACAGATATGGCATCGGAATTAAATTCAAAAGGCACAATGCCGACTTAAATACATAAGGACTGACACTCTATCTTACTATGATTTGAACCTCTCCTGTGAGTCCAGTTTTAGATTCCGATGATTCACTTCAGGTTTACAGTATCCCTTGGACCTTCTTATTGACGATGAATCAGAGAAATTGCATCGGAATTAAATTCAAAAGGCACAATGACGACTTAAGTACAAGAGGACTGACACTCTAACTTTCTATGACTTGAACCTCTGCTGTGAGTCCAGTTTTAGATTCCGATGATTCACTTTAGGTTTACTGTATCCCTTGGACCATCTTATTGACGATGACACACAGAAATTGCATCCGAATTTAATACAAAAGGCACAATGCCGACCTAAGTAAAAGAAGACTGACACTCTCATTTTCTATGATGTGAACCTGTCCTGTGAGTAAAGTTTTAGATTCCGACTCGTCACTTCGGGTTTTCTGTACACCTTGCACCTTGTTATTGACGATGGAACACAGAAATTGCAGAGGAATTTAATACAAAAGGCACAATGCCGACATAAGTACAAAAGGACTGACACTCACAATTTCTATGATGTTTACCTCTCCTGTGAGTCCAGTTTTAGATTCCGATGCTTCACTTCAGGTTTAATGTGTCCCTTGGACCATCATATTGACGATGAAATACAGAAATTGCAACCGAATTTAACACGAAAGGCACAATGCCGACTTAAGTAAAAGAGGATGGACACTGTCTCTTTCTATGATTTGAACCTCTCCTGTGAGTCCAGTTTTAGATTCCGATGCTTCACTTCAGGTTTACTGTATACCTAGCACCTTCTTATTGACGATGAAACACAGAAATTGCATCGGAATGAAATTCAAAAGGCACAATGCCGACTTAAGTACAAGAGGACTGACACTCTAACTCTCTATGATTTGAACCTCTCCTGTGAGTCCAGATTTAGTTTCCGATGCTTCACTTCAGGTTTCTGTATCCCATGGACCTTCTAATTGACGATGAAACACAGAAATTGCATCCGAATTTAATACAAAAGGCACAATGCCAACTTAAGTACAAGAGGACTGACACTCTCACTTTCTATGATTTGAACCTCTGCTGTGAGCCCAGTTTTAGATTCCGATGCTTCACTTCAGGTGTACTGTATACCCTGCACCTTCTCATTGACGATGAAACACAGATATTGCATCCGAATTTAATACAAAAGGCACAATGCCGACTTAAGTAGAAGAGGACTGACAATCTCCTTTCTATGATTTGAACCTCTCCTGCGAGTCCATTTCTAGATTCCGATGCTTCACTTCAGGTTTACTGTATCCCTTGGACCTTTTATTGACGATGAAGCGCAGAAATTCCATCCGAATTTAATACAAAAGGTACAGTGCCGACTTAAGTACAAGAGGACTGACACTCTCCCTTTCTATGATTTGAACCTCTGCTGTGAGTCCGGTTTTAGATTCCGATTCTTCACTTCAGGTGTACTGTATCCCTTGATACTTCTTAATGACGATGAAACACAGAAATTGCATCGGAATTTATTACAAAAGGCACAACGCCGACTTAAGTACAAGAGGATTGACACTAACTTTCTATGATTTGAACCTCTCCTTTGAGTCCAGTTTTAGATTCCGATCCTACACTTCAGGTTTACTCTATCCCTTGGACCTTCTTATTGACGATGAAACACAGAAATTGCATCCGATTTTAATACAAATGGCACAATGCCGACTTAAGAAATAGAGGACTGCCACTCTCACTTTCTACGATTTGAACCTCTCCTGTGAGTCCAGTTTTGGATTCCGATGCTTCACTTCAGGTTTACTGTATACCTTGCACCGTCTTATAGACGATGAAACACAGAAATTGCATCGGAATTATATTCTAAAGGCACAATGCCGTCTTATGTACGAGAGGACTGACACTCTAACTTTCTATGATTTGAACCTCTCCTGTGAGTCCAGTTTTAGATTCCGATGCTTCACTTCAGGTTTACTGTATCCCTTGGACCTTCTTATTGACGATGAAACACAGAAATTGCATCGGAATTAAATTCAGAAGGCACAATGCCGACTTAAGTACAAAAATACTGACACTCTAACTTTCTATGATTTGAACCTCTGCTGTGAGTCCAGTTTTAGATTCCGATGCTTCACTTCAGGTTTACTGTATCCCTTGGACCTTTTTATTGACGATGAAACACAGAAATTTCGTCCGAATTTAATACAAAATGCACAATGCCGACTTAAGTACAAGAGGACTGACACTCTCACTTTCTATGATGTGAACCTCTCCTGTGAGTCCAGTTTTAGATTCCGTTGCTTCACTTCAGGTTTAATGAATCCCTTATACCTTCTTATTGACGATGAAATACAGAAATTGCATCCGAATTTAATACGAAAGGCACAATGCCGACTTAAGTAAAAGAGGATTGACACTCTCTCTTTCTATGATTTGAACCTCTAATGTGAGTCCAGTTTTGGATTCCGATGTTTCACTTCAGGTTTACTGTATACCTTGCACCATCTTATTGACGATGAAACACAGAAACTGCATCGGAATTAAATTCAAACGACACAATGCCGATTTAAGTATAAGAGGACTGACACTCTATCTATGATTTGAACCCCTCCTGTGAGTCCAGTTTTAGATTCCGATGCTTCACATCACGTTTACTGTATCCCTTGGACTTTCTTATTGACGATTAAACCCAGAAATTGCATCCGAATTTAATACAAATTGCACGATGCCGACTTAAGTAAAAGAGGACTTTCACTCTCACTTTCTATGATTTGAACCTCTCCTGTGAGTACAGTTTTAGATTCCGATGCTTCACACCAGGTTTACTGGATACCTTGCACCTTCTTATTGATGATGAAACACAGAAATTGCATCGGAATTTATTACAAAAGGCACAACGCCGACTTAAGTACAAGAGGATTGACACTAACTTTCTATGATTTGAACCTCTCCTTTGAGTCCAGTTTTAGATTCCGATCCTACACTTCAGGTTTACTCTATCCCTTGGACCTTCTTATTGACGATGAAACACAGAAATTGCATCCGATTTTAATACAAATGGCACAATGCCGACTTAAGAAATAGAGGACTGCCACTCTCACTTTCTACGATTTGAACCTCTCCTGTGAGTCCAGTTTTGGATTCCGATGCTTCACTTCAGGTTTACTGTATACCTTGCACCGTCTTATAGACGATGAAACACAGAAATTGCATCGGAATTATATTCTAAAGGCACAATGCCGTCTTATGTACGAGAGGACTGACACTCTAACTTTCTATGATTTGAACCTCTCCTGTGAGTCCAGTTTTAGATTCCGATGCTTCACTTCAGGTTTACTGTATCCCTTGGACCTTCTTATTGACGATGAAACACAGAAATTGCATCGGAATTAAATTCAGAAGGCACAATGCCGACTTAAGTACAAAAATACTGACACTCTAACTTTCTATGATTTGAACCTCTGCTGTGAGTCCAGTTTTAGATTCCGATGCTTCACTTCAGGTTTACTGTATCCCTTGGACCTTTTTATTGACGATGAAACACAGAAATTTCGTCCGAATTTAATACAAAATGCACAATGCCGACTTAAGTACAAGAGGACTGACACTCTCACTTTCTATGATGTGAACCTCTCCTGTGAGTCCAGTTTTAGATTCCGTTGCTTCACTTCAGGTTTAATGAATCCCTTATACCTTCTTATTGACGATGAAATACAGAAATTGCATCCGAATTTAATACGAAAGGCACAATGCCGACTTAAGTAAAAGAGGATTGACACTCTCTCTTTCTATGATTTGAACCTCTCCTGTGAGCCCAGTTATAGATTCCGATGCTTCCCTTCAGGTTTACTGTATACCTTGCACCATCTTATTGACGATGAAACACAGAAATTGCATCAGAATTAAATCAAACGACACAATGCCGATTTAAGTATAAGAGGACTGACACTCTATCTATGATTTGCACCCCTCCTGTGAGTCCAGTTTTAGATTCCGATGCTTCACTTCAGGTTTAATGTATCCCTTGGACCTTCTTATTGACGATGAAACACAGAAATTGGAACCAAATTTAACACAGAAAGCACAATGCCGACTTAAGTACAAGTGGACTGACACTGTCGTTTTCTAAGATTTGAACCTCTCCTGTGAGTCCAGTTTTAGATTCCGATGCTTCACTTTAGGTTTTCTGTATACCTTGCACCTTCGTATTGACGATGAAACACAGAAATTGCATCCGAATTTAATACAAAAGGTACAGTGCCGACTTAAGTACAAGAGAACTGACACTCTCCCTTTCTATGATTTGAACCTCTCCTGTGAGTCCAGTTTTAGATTCCGATTCTTCACTTCAGGTGTACTTTACTCCTTGATACTTCTTATTGACGATGAAACACAGAAATTGCATCCGAATTTAATACAAATTGCGCGATGCCGACTTAAGTAAAAGAGGACTGTCTCACTTTCTATGATATGAACCTCTCCTGTGAGTCCAGTTTTAGTTTCCGATGCTTCACGTCAGGTTCACTGTATACCTTGCACCATCTTATTGACGATGAAACACAGAAATTGCATCGGAATTTATTACAAAAGGCACAATGCCGACTTAAGTACAAGAAGACTGACTCACTTTCTATGATTTGAACTTCTCCCGTGAGTCCAGTTTTAGACTCCGACATTTCACTTGAGTTTTACTGAATACCTTGCACCGTCTTATTGACGATGAAACACAAAAATTGCATCGGAATTAAATTCAAAAGGCACAATGGCGACTTAAGTACAAGAGGACTGACACTCTCACTTTCTATGTTTTGAACCTCTCCTGTGAGTCCATTTTCAGATTCCGATGCATCACTTCAGGTTTAATGAATCCCTTATACCTTCTTATTGACGATGAAATACAGAAATTGCATCCGAATTTAATACGAAAGGCACAATGCCAACTTAAGTACAAGAAGACTGACACTCTAACTCTCTATGATTTGAACCTCTCCTGTGAGCCCAGCTTTAGATTCCGATGCTTCACTTCAGGTTTACTCTATCCCTTGGACCGTCTTATTGACGATGTAACACAGAAATTGCATCGGAATTAAATTCAAAAGGCACAATGCCGACTTAAGTACAAGAGGACTGACACTAACTTTCTATGATTTGAACTTCTCCTTTGGTTCCAATTTTAGATTCCGATCCTTCGCTTCAGGTTTACTGTATACCTTGCACCATCTTATTGACGATGAAACACAGAAATTGCAACCAAATTTAATACAAAAGGCACAATGCCGACTTAAGTACAAGAGGACTGACACTCTCGTTTTCTATGATTTGAACCTCTCCTGTGAGTCCAGTTTTAGATTCCGATGCTTCAGTTTAGGCTTTCTGTATACCTTGCACCTTCGTATTGACGATGAAACACAGAAATTGCATCCGAATTTAATACAAAATGTACAGTGCCGTCTTAAGTACAAGAGGACTGACACTCTCCCTTTCTATAATTTGAACCTCTCCTGTGAGTCTAGTTTTAGATTCCGATTCTTCACTTCAGGTGTACTGTATCCCTTGATACTTCTTATTGACGATGAATCACAGAAATTGCATCCGAATTTAATACAAATTGCACGATGCCGACTTAAGTAAAAGAGGACTGTCACTCTCACTTTCTATGATTTGAACCTCTGCTGTGAGTCCAGTTTTAGTTTACGATGCTTCACGTCAGGTTTACTGTATACCTTGCACCTTCTTATTGACGATGAAACACAGAAATTGCATCGGAATTTATTACAAAAGTCACAATGCCGACTTAAGTACAAGAAGACTGACACTCTCACTTTCTATGATTTGAACTTCTCCTGTGAGTCCAGTTTTAGATTCCGAAATTTCACTTGAGGTTTACTGTATTCCTTGCACCGTCTTATTGACGATGAAACAAAAAATTGCATCGGAATTAAATTCAAAAGGCGCAAAGCCTACTTAAGTACAAGAGGACTGACACTAACTTTCTATGATTTGAACCTCTCCTTTGAGTCCGGTTTTAGATTCCGATCCTTCACTTCAGGTTTACTCTATCCCTTGGACCTTCAGATTGACGATGAAACACAGAAATTGCATCCGATTTTAATACAAATGGCACAATGCCGACTTAAGAACTAGAGGAATAACACTCTGACTTTCTACGATTTAAACCTCTCCTGTGAGTCCAGTTTCGGATTCCGATGCTTCACTTCGGTTTACTGTATACCTTGCACCGGCTTATTGACGATGAAATACAGAAATTGCATCGGAATAAAATTCAAAAGGCACAATGCCGCCTTAAGTACAAGAGGACTGACACTCTAACTATCTATGATTTGAACCTCTCCTGTTGGTCCAGTTTTAGATTCCGATGCTTCACTTCAGGTTTACTGTGTCCCTTGGACCTTCTTATTGACGATGAAATACAGAAATTGCATCCGAATTTAATACAAAAGTTACAATGCCGACTTAAGTTAAAGAGGATTGACCCTCTCTCTTTCTATGATGTGAACCTCTCCTGTGAGTCCAGTTTTAGATTCCGATGCTTCACTTCAGGTTTACTGGATACCTTGCACCTTCTTATTGATGATGAAACACAGAAATTGCATCGGTATGAAATTCAAAAGGCACAATGCCGACTTAAGTACAAGAGGACTGACACTCTCCCTTTCTATAATTTGAACCACTCCTGTGAGTCCAGTTTAAGATTCCGATTCTTCACTTTAGGTGTACTGTATCCATTGATACTTCTTATCGACGATGAAACACAAAATTTGCATCCGAATTTAATACAAATTGCACGATGCCGACTTAAGTAAAAGAGGACTGTCACTCTCACTTTCTATGATTTGAACCTCACCTGTAAGTCCAGTTTTAGTTTCCGATGCTTCACGTCAGGTTTACTGTATACCTTGCACCTTCTTAATGACGATGAAACACAGAAATTGCATCGGAATTTATTACAAAAGGCACAATGCCGACTTAAGTACAAAACAACTGACACTCTCACGTTCTATGATTTGAACTTCTCCTGTGAGTCCAGTTTTAGATTCCGACATTTCACTTGAGGTTTACTGTATACATTGCACCGCCTTATTGACGATGAAACACAAAAATTGCATCGGAATTAAATTCAAAAGGCACAATGCCGACTTAAGTACAAGAGGACTGACACTAACTTTCTATGATTTGAACGTCTCCTGTGAGTCCAGTTTTAGATTCCGATGCTTCACTTCAGGTTTACTGTATCCCTTGGACCTTCTTATTGACGATGAAAGACAGAAATTGCATAGGAATTAAATTCAAAAGGCACAATGCCGACTTAAGTACAAGAGGACTGACACTAACTTTCTATGATTTGAACCTCTGCTGTGAGTCCAGTTTTAGATTCCGATGCTTCACTTCAGGTTTACTGTATCCCTTGGACCATTTTATTGACGATGAAACACAGATATTTCGTCCGAATTTAATACAAAAGGCACAATGGCGACATAAGTACAAGAGGACTAACACTCTCACTTTCTTTGTTTTGAACCTCTCCTGTGAGTCCATTTTCAGATTCCGATGCTTCACTTCAGGTTTAATGAATCCCTTATACCTTCTTATTGACGATGAAATACAGAAATTGCATTCGAATTTAATACGAAAGGCACAATGCCAACTTAAGTACAAGAAGACTGACACTCTAACTCTCTATGATTTGAACCTCTCCTGTGAGCCCAGCTTTAGATTCCGATGCTTCACTTCAGGTTTACTCTATCCCTTGGACCGTCTTATTGACGATGTAACACAGAAATTGCATCGGAATTAAATTCAAAAGGCACAATGCCGACTTAAGTACAAGAGGACTGACACTAACTTTCTATGATTTGAACTTCTCCTTTGAGTCCGGTTTTAGATTCCGATCCTTCGCATCAGATTTACTGTATACCTTGCACCATCTTATTGACGATGAAACACAGAAATTGCAACCAAATTTAATACAAAAGGCACAATGCCGACTTAAGTACAAGAGGACTGACACTCTCGTTTTCTATGATTTTAACCTCTCCTTTGAGTCCAGTTTTAGATTCCGATGCTTCACTTTAGGTTTTCTGTATACCTTGCACCTTCGTATTGACGATGAAACACAGAAATTGCATCCGAATTTAATACAAAAGGTACAGTGCCGACTTAAGTACAAGAGGACTGACACTCTCCCTTTCTATAATTTGAACCTCTCCTGTGAGTCTAGTTTTAGATTCCGATTCTTCACTTTAGGTGTACTGTATCCCTTGATACTTCTTATTGACGATGAAACACAGAAATTGCATCCGAATTTAATACAAATTGCACGATGCCGACTTAAGTGAAAGAGGACCTTCACTCTCACTTTCTATGATTTGAACCTCTGCTGTGAGTCCAGTTTTAGATTCCGATGCTTCACGTCAGGTTTACTGTATACCTTGCACCTTCTTATTGACGATGAAACACAGAAATTATATCGGAATTTATTACAAAAGTCACAATGCCGACTTAAGTACAAGAAGACTGACATTCTCACTTTGTATGATTTGAACTTCTCCTGTGAGTCCAGTTTTAGATTCCGAAATTTCACTTGAGGTTTACTGTATTCCTTGCACCGTCTTATTGACGATGAAACAAAAAATTGCATCGGAATTAAATTCAAAAGGCGCAAAGCCGACTTAAGTACAAGCGGACTGACTCTAACTTTCTATGATTTGAACCTCTCCTTTGAGTCCGGGTTTAGATTCCGATCCTTCAATTCAGGTTTACTCTATCCCTTGGACCTTCAGATTGACGATGAAACACAGAAATTGCATCCGATTTTAATACAAATGGCACAATGCCGACTTAAGAACTAGAGGACTGCCCACTCTCACTTTCTACGATTTGAACCTCTCCTGTGAGTCCAGTTTTAGATTCCGATGCTTCACTTCAGGTTTACTGTATCCCTTGGACCTTTTTATTGACGATGAAACACAGAAATTTCGTCAGAATATAATACAAAAGGCACAATGCCGACTTAAGTAACAGAAGACTGACACTCTCATTTTCTATGATTTGAACCTGTCCTGTGGGTCCAGTTTTAGATTCCGACGCGTCACTTCAGGTTTACTGTATACCTTGCACCTTCTTTTTGACGATGAAACACAGAAATTGCATCCGAATTTTATACAAAAGGCACAATGCCGACATAAGTACAAGAGGGCTGACACTCTCACTTTCTATGATGTGAACCTCTCCTGTGAGTCCAGTTTTAGATTCCGATGCTTCACTTCAGGTTTAATGAATCCCTTATACCTTCTAATTGACGATGAAATACAGAAATTGCATCCGAATTTAATACGAAAGGCACAATGCCGTTTTAAGTAAAAGAGGATTGACACTCTCTCTTTCGTTGATTTGAACCTCTCCTGTGAGTCCAGTTTTCGATTCCGATGTTTCACTTCAGGTTTACTGTATACCTTGCACCTTCTTATTGACGATGAAACACAGAAATTGCATCCGAATTTAATACAAAAGGCACAATGCCGACTTAAGTAGAAGAGGACTGACACTCTCACTTTCTATGATTTGACCCTCTCCTGTGAGTCCAGTTTTAGTTTCCGATGCTTCACTTCAGTTTAACTGTATCCCTTGGACCTTCTAATTGACGATGAAACATAGGAATTGAATCCGAATTTAATACGAAAGGCACAATGCCAACTTAAGTACAAGAAGACTGACACTCGAACTCTCTATGATTTGAACCTCTCCTGTGAGCCCAGTTTTAGATTCCGATGCTTCACTTCAGGTTTACTCTATCCCTTGGACCGTCTTATTGACGATGTAACACAGAAATTGCATCGGAAATAAATTCAAAAGGCACAATGCCGACTTAAGTACAAGAGGACTGACACTAACGTTCTATGATTTGAACTTCTCCTTTGAGTCCGGTTTTAGATTCCGATCCTTCGCTTCAGGTTTACTGTATACCTTGCACCATCTTATTGACGATGAAACACAGAAATTGCAACCAAATTTAATACAAAAGGCACAATGCCGACTTAAGTACAAGAGGACTGACACTCTCGTTTTCTATGATTTGAACCTCTCCTGTGAGTCTAGTTTTAGATTCCGATTCTTCACTTTAGGTGTACTGTATCCCTTGATACTTCTTATTGACGATGAAACACAGAAATGGCATCCGAATTTAATACAAATTGCACGATGCCGACTTAAGTAAAAGAGGACTGTCACTCTCACTTTCTATGATTTGAACCTCTGCTGTGAGTCCAGTTTTAGATTCCGATGCTTCACGTCAGGTTTACTGTATACCTTGCACCTTCTTATTGACGATGAAACACAGAAATTGCATTGGAATTTATTACAAAAGTCACAATGCCGACTTAAGTACAGGAAGACTGACACTCTCACTTTGTATGATTTGAACTTCTCCTGTGAGTCCAGTTTTAGATTCCGAAATTTCACTTGAGGTTTACTGTATTCCTTGCACCGTCTTATTGACGATGAAACAAAAAATTGCATCGGAATTAAATTCAAAACGCGCAAAGCCGACTTCAGTACAAGAGGACTGACTCTAACTTTCTATGATTTGAACCTCTCCTTTGAGTCCGGTTTTAGATTCCGATCCTTCAATTTAGGTTTACTCTATCCCTTGGACCTTCAGATTGACGATGAAACACAGAAATTGCATCCGATTTTAATACAAATGGCACAATGCCGACTTAAGAACTAGAGGACTGCCACTCTCACTTTCTACGATTTGAACCTCTCCTGTGAGTCCAGTTTTAGATTCCGATGCTTCACTTCAGGTTTACTGTATCCCTTGGACCTTTTTATTGACGATGAAACACAGAAATTTCGCCCGAATATAATACAAAAGGCACAATGCCGACTTAAGTACAAGAGGACTGACGCTCTCACTTTCTATGTTTTGAACCTCTCCTGTGTGTCTAGTTTTAGATTCCGATGCTCCACTTCAGTTTAACTGTATCCCTTGGACCATCTTATTGACGATGAAACACAGATATTGCATCCGAATTTAATACAAAAGGCACAATGCCGACTTAAGTAACAGAAGACTGACACTCTCATTTTCTATGATTTGAACCTGTCCTGTGGGTCCAGTTTTAGATTCCGACGCGTCACTTCAGGTTTACTGTATACCTTGCACCTTCTTTTTGACGATGAAACACAGAAATTGCATCCGAATTTTATACAAAAGGCACGATGCCGACATAAGTACAAGAGGGCTGACACTCTCACTTTCTATGATGTGAACCTCTCCTGTGAGTCCAGTTTTAGATTCCGATGCTTCACTTCAGGTTTAATGAATCCCTTATACCTTCTAATTGACGATGAAATACAGAAATTGCATCCGAATTTAATACGAAAGGCACAATGCCGTTTTAAGTAAAAGAGGATTGACACTGTCTCTTTCGTTGATTTGAACCTCTCCTGTGAGTCCAGTTTTCGATTCCGATGTTTCACTTCAGGTTTACTGTATACCTTGCACCTTCTTATTGACAATGAAACACAGAAATTGCATCCGAATTTAATACAAAAGGCACAATGCCGACTTAAGTAGAAGAGGACTGACACTCTCACTTTCTATGATTTGAACCTCTCCTGTGAGTCCAGTTTTAGTTTCCGATGCTTCACTTCAGTTTAACTGTATCCCTTGGACCTTCTAATTGAAGATGAAACATAGAAATTGCATCTGAATTTAATACGAAAGGCACAATGCCAACTTAAGTACAAGAAGACTGACACTCTAACTCTCTATGATTTGAACCTCTCCTGTGAGCCCAGTTTTAGATTCCGATGCTTCACTTCAGGTTTACTCTATCCCTTGGACCGTCTTATTGACGATGTAACACAGAAATTGCATCGGAAATAAATTCAAAAGGCACAATGCCGACTTAAGTACAAGAGGACTGACACTAACGTTCTATGATTTGAACTTCTCCTTTGAGTCCGGTTTTAGATTCCGATCCTTCGCTTCAGGTTTACTGTATACCTTGCAACATCTTATTGACGATGAAACACAGAAATTGCAACCAAATTTAATACAAAAAACACAATGCCGACTTAAGTACAAGAGGACTGACACTCTCGTTTTCTATGATTTGAACCTCTCCTGTGAGTCCAGTTTTAGATTCCGATGCTTCATATTAGGTTTTCTGTATACCTTGCACCTTCGTATTGACGATGAAACACAGAAATTGCATCCGAATTTAATACAAAAGGTACAGTGCCGACTTAAGTACAAGAGGACTGACACTCTCCCTTTCTATAATTTGAACCTCTCCTGTGAGTCCAGTTTTAGATTCCGATTCTTCACTTCAGGTGTACTGTATCCCTTGATACTTCTTATTGACGATGAAACACAGAAATTGCATCCGAATTTAATACAAATTGCACGATGCCGACTTAAGTAAAAGAGGACTGTCACTCTCACTTTCTATGATTTGAACCTCTCCTGTGAGTCCAGTTTTAGTTTCCGATGCTTCACGTCAGGTTTGCTGTATACCTTGCACCTTCTTATTGACGATGAAACACAGAAATTGCATCGGAATTTATTACAAGAGGCACAATGCCGACTTAAGTACAAGAAGACTGACACTCTCACTTTCTATGATTTGAACTGCTCCTGTGAGTCCAGTTTTAGATTCCGACGTTCCACTTCAGGTTTACTGTATACCTTGCACCGTCTTATTGACGATGAAACACAAAAATTGCATCGGAATTAAATTCAAAAGACACAATGCCGACATAAATACAAGAGGACTGACACTAACTTTCTATGATTTGAACCTCTCCTTTGAGTCCAGTTTTAGATTCCGATGCTTCACTTCAGATTTACTGTATCCCTTGGACCTTATTCTTGACGATGAAACACAGAAATTGCATCGGAATTAAATTCAAACGACACAATGCCGATTTAAGTATAAGAGGACTGACACTCTATCTATGATTTGAACCCCTCCTGTGAGTCCAGTTTTAGATTCCGATGCTTCACTTCCGGTTTACTGTATCCCTTGGACCTTCTTATTGACGATGAAACACAGAAATTGCAACCAAATTTAATACAAAAGGCACAATGCCGACTTAAGTACAAGGGGACTGACACTCTCGTTTTCTAAGATTTGAACCTCTCCTGTGAGTCCAGTTTTAGATTCCGATGCTTCACTTTAGGTTTTCTGTATACCTTGCACCTTCTTACTGACGATGAAACACAGAAATTGCATCCGAAGTTAATACAAAAGGTACAGTGCCGACTTAAGTACAAGAGGACTGACACTCTCCCTTTCTATGATTTGAACCTCTCCTGTGAGTCCAGTTTTAGATTCCGATTCTTCACCTCAGGTGTACTGTATCCCTTGATACTTCTTAGTGACGAGGATACACAGAACTTGCATCCGAATGTATACAAATTTCACGATGCAGACTTGAGTAAAAGAGGACTGTCACTCTCACTTTCTATGATTTGAATTTCTCCTGTGAGTCCAGTTTTAGTTTACGATGCTTCACTTTAGGTTTACTGTATACCTTGCACCTTCTTATTGACGATGAAACACAGAAATTGCATCGGAATTTATTACAAAAGGCACAATGCCGACTTAAGTACAAGAAGACTGACACTCTCACTTTCTATGATTTGAACTTCTCCTGTGAGTCCAGTTTTAGATTCCGACGTTCCACTTCAGGTTTACTGTATACCTTGCACCGTCTTATTGACGATGAAACACAAAAATTGCATCGGAATTACATTCAAAAGGCACAATGCCGACATAAGTACAAGAGGACTGACACTAACTTTCTATGATATGAACCTCTCCTGTGAGTATAGTTTTAGATTCCGATGCTTCACTTCACATTTACTGTATCCCTTGGATCTTCTTATTGACGATGAAACACAGAAATTGCATCGGAATTAAATTCAAAAGGCACAATGCCGACTTAAGTACAAGAGGACTGACACTCTCACTTTCTAAGTTTTGAACCTCTCCTGTGAGTCCAGTTTTAGATTCCGATTCTTCACTTCAGGTGTACTGTATCCCTTGATATTTCTTATTGACGATGAAACACAGAAATTGCATCCGAATTTAATACAAATTGCGCGATGCCGACTTAAGTAAAAGAGGACTGTCACTCTCACTTTCTATGATTTGAAACTCTCCTGTGAGTCCAGTTTTAGTTTCCGATGCTTCACGTCAAGTTTACTGTATACCTCGCACCTTCTTATTGACGATGAAACACAGAAATTGCATCGGAATTTATAACAAAAGGCACAATGCCGACTTAAGTACAAGAAGACTGACACTCTCCCTTTCTATCATTTGAACTTCTCCTGTGAGTCCAGTTTTAGGTTACGACGTTTCACTTCAGGTTTACTGTATACCTTGCACCGTCTTATTGACGATGAAACACAAAAATGTCATGGGAATTAAATTCAAAAGGCACAATGCCGACTTAAGTACAAGAGGACTGACACTAACTTTCTATGATTTGAACCTCTCCTTTGAGTCCAGTTTTAGATTCCGATCCTTCACTTCAGGTTTACTCTATCCTCTGGACCTTCTTATTGACGATGAAACACAGAAATTGCATCCGATTTTAATACAAATGGCACAATGCCGACTTAAGAACTAGAGGACTGCCACTCTCACTTTCTACGATTTGAACCTCTCCTGTGAGTCCAGTTTTGGATTCCGATGCTTCACTTCAGGTTTACTGTATACCTTGCACCGTCTTATTGACGATGAAACACAGAAATTGCATCGGTATTAAATTCAAAAGGCACAATGCCGCCTTAAGTACGAGAGGTCTGACACTCTAACTTTCTATGATATGAACCTCTCCTGTGTGTCCAGTTTTTGATTCCGATGCTTCACTTCAGATTTACTGTATCCCTTGGGACCTTTCTATTGACGATGAAACACAGAAATTGCATCGGCATTAAATTCAAAAGGCACAATGCCGACTTAAGTACAAGAGGACTGACACTCTAACTTTCTATGATTTGAACCTCTGCTGTGCGTCCAGTTTTAGATTCCGATGCTTCACTTCAGGTTTACTGTATCCCTTGGACCTTTTTATTGACGATGTAACACAGAAATTTCGTCCGAATTTAATACAAAAGGCAAAAATGCCGACTTAAGTACAAGAGGACTGACACTCTCACATTCTATATTTTGAACCTCTCCTGTGAGTCCAGTTTTAGATTCCGATGCTTCACTTCAGGTTTGTTGTATCCTTTGGACCTTCTTATTGACGATGAAACACAGATATTGAATCCGAATTTAATACAAAAGGCACAATGCCGACCTAAGTAACAGAAGACTTACACTCTCATTTTCTATGATTTGAACCTGTCCTGTGAGTCCAGTTTTAGATTCCGACGCGTCACTTCAGGTTTACTGTATACCTTGCACCTTCTTATTGACGATGAAGCACAGAAATTGCATCGGAATTTAATACAAAAGGCACAATGCCGACATAAGTAGAAGAGGACTGACACTCTGACTTTCTATGATTTGAACCTCTGCTGTGCGTCCAGTTTTAGATTCCGATGCTTCACTTCAGGTTTACTGTATCCCTTGGACCTTTTTATTGACGATGTAACACAGAAATTTCGTCCGAATTTAATACAAAAGGCAAAATGCCGACTTAAGTACAAGAGGACTGACACTCTCACTTTCTATATTTTGAACCTCTCCTGTGAGTCCAGTTTTTAGATTCCGATGCTTCACTTCAGGTTTGTTGTATCCCTTGGACCTTCTTATTGACGATGAAACACAGATATTGCATCCGAATTTAATACAAAAGGCACAATGCCGACTTAAGTAACAGAAGACTGACACTCTCATTTTCTGTGATGTGAACCTCTCCTGTGAGTCCAGTTTTAGATTCCGATGCTTCACTTCAGGTTTAATGAATCCCTTATACCTTCTTATTGGCGATGGAATACAGAAATTGCATCCGAATTTAATACGAAAGGCACAATGCCGACTTAAGTAAAAGAGGATGGACACTCTCTCTTTCTATGATTTGAACCTCTCCTGTGAGTCCTGTTTTGGATTCCGATGTTTCACTTGAGGTTTACTGTATACCTTGCACCTTCTTATTGACGATGAAACACAGAAATTGCATCCGAATTTAATACAAAAGGCACAATGCCGACCTAAGTACAAGAGGACTGACACTCTCACTTTCTATGATTTGAAACCTCTCCTGTGAGTCCAGATTTAGATTCCGATGCTTCACTTCAGGTTTACTGTATCACTTGGACCTTCTAATTGACGATGAAACACAGAAATTGCATCCGAATTTAATACAAAGGCAGAATGCCAACTTAAGTACAATAGGACTGACACTCTGACTTTCTATGATTTGAACCTGTCCTGTGAGTCAAGTTTTAGTTTCCGATGCTTCGCTTCAGGTTTACTGTATACCTTGCACCTTCTTTTTGACGGTGAAACACAGATATTGCATCCGAATTTAATACAAAAGGCACAATGTCGACTTAAGTAGAATAGGACTGACAATCTCCCTTTCTATGATTTGAACCTCTCCTGCGAGTCCATTTTCGGATTCCGATGCTTCACTTCAGGTTTACTGTATCCCTTGGACCTTCTTATTGACGATGAAGCACAGAAATTGCATCCGAACTTAATACGAATGGCACAATGCCGATTTAAGTACAAGAGGACTGACACTAACTTTCTAAGATTTGAACCTCTCCTGTGAGTCCAGATTTAGATTCCGATGCTTCACTACAGGTTTACTTTATCCCATGGACCTTCTTATTGACGATGGAACACAGAAATTGCATCCGAATTTTATACAAATGGCACAAAGCCGACTTAAGAACTAGAGGAGTGACACTCTGACTTTCTATGGTTTGAACCGCTCCTTTGAGTCCAGTTTTGGATTCCGATGCTTCACTTCTGGTTTACTGTATACCTTGCACCGCCGTATTGACGATGAACCACAGATATTGCATCGGAATTAAATTCAAAAGGCACAATGCCGACTTAAGTACAAGAGGACTGACACTCTAACTTACTATGATTTGAACCTCTCCTGTGAGTCCAGATTTAGATTCAGATGCTTCACTTCAGGTTTCTGTACCCCATGGACCTTCTAATTGACGATGAAACACAGAAATTGCATCCGAATTTAATACAAAAGGCACAATGCCGACTTAATCACAAGAAGACTGACACTCTCATTTTCTATGATGTGAACCTGTCCTGTGAGTCCAGTTTTAGATTCCGACGCGTCACTTCAGGTTTCCTGTACACCTTGCACCTTCTTATTGACGATGAAACACAGAAATTGCATCGGAATTTAATACGAAAGGCACAATGCCGACATAAGTACAAGAGGACTGACACTCTCAATTTCTATGATGTTTGCCTCTCCTGTGAGTCCAGTTTTAGATTCCGATGCTTCACTTCGGGTTTAATGTGTCCCTTGGACCATCATATTGACGATGAAATACATGAATTGCATCCGAATTTAACACGAAAGGCACAATGCCGACTTAAGTAAAAGAGGATTGACACTCTCTCTTTCTATGATTTGAACCTCTCCTGTGAGTCCAGTTTTAGATTCCGATGCTTCACTTCAGGTTTACTGTATACCTAGCACCTTCTTATTGACGATGAAACACAGAAATTGCATCGGAATGAAATTCAAAAGGCACAATGCCGTCTTAAGTACAAGAGGACTGACACTCTAACTCCCTATGATTTGAACCTCTCCTGTGAGTTCGGTTTTAGATTCCGATGCGTCACTTCAGGTTTACTGTATACCTTACACCTTCATATTGACGATGAAACACAGATATTGCATCGGGATTAAATTCAAAACACACAATGACGACTTAAGTACAAGAGGACTGATACTCTAACTATCTATGATTTGAACCTCTCCTGTGAGTCCAGATTTAGATTCAGATGCTTCACTTCAGGTTTCTGTACCCCATGGACCTTCTAATTGACGATGAAACACAGAAATTGCATCCGAATTTAATACAAAATGCACAATGCCGACTTACGTACGAGTGGACTGACAATCTCTATGATGTGAACCTCTGCTGTGAGTCCAGTTTTAGTTTCCGATGCTTCACTTCAGGTTTACTGTATACTTTGCACCTTCTTATTGACGATGAAACACAGATATTGCATCCGAATTTAATGCAAACGGCACAATGCCGACTTAAGTAGTAGAGGACCGACAATCTCCCTTTCTATGATTTGAACCTCTCCTGCGAGTCCATTTCTAGATTCCGATGCTTCAATTCAGGTTTACTGTATCCCTTGGACCTTCTTATTGACGATGAAGCGCAGAAATTGCATCCGAACTTAATACGAAAAGCACAATGCCGACTTCAGTACAAGAGGACTGACACTCTAACTTTCTAAGATTTGAACCTCTACTGGGAGTCCAGTTTTAGATTCCGATGCTTCACTTCAGGTTTACTGTATACCTAGGACCTTCTTATTGACGATGAAACTCAGAAATTGCATCCGAATTTAATACAAAAGGCACAATGCCGACTTAAGTACAAGAGGACTGCCACTTCTTACTTTCTATGGTTTGAACCTCTCCTGTGAGTCCAGTTTTAGATTCCGGTGCTTCACTACAGGTATTCTGTATCCCATGTACCTTCTTATTGACGATGAAACACAGAAATTGCATCCGAATTTAGTACAAATGGCACAAAGCCGACTTAAGAAATAGAGGACTGACACTCTCACTTTCTGTGATTTGAACCTCTCCTGTGAGAGCAGTTTTGGATTCCGATGCTTCACTTCTGGTTTTTGGTATACCTTGCACCGTCGTATTGACGATGAAACACAGATGTTGCATCGGAATTAAATTCAAAAGGCACAATGCCGACTTAAGTACAAGAGGACTGACACTCTAATTTTCTATGACTTGAACCTCTGCTGTGAGTCCAGTTTTAGATTCCGATGATTCACTTCAGGTTTACTGTATCCCTTGGACCTTCTTATTGACAATGAAACACAGAAATTGCATTCGAATTTAATACAAAAGGCACAAGGCCGACTTAAGTAAAGGAAGACTGACACTCTCTTTTTCTATGATGTGAACCTGTCCTGCGAGTCCAGTTTTAGATTCCGACGCGTCACTTCAGGTTTTCTGTATACCTTGCACCTTCGTATTGACGATGAAACACAGAAATTGCATCGGAATTTAATACAAAAGGCACAAAGCCGACATAAGTACAAGAGGACTGACAATCTCAATTTCTATGATGTTTACCTCTGCTGTGAGTCCAGTTTTAGATTCCGATGATTCACTTCAGGTTTACTGTATCCCTTGGACCTTCTTATTGACAATGAAACACAGAAATTGCATTCGAATTTAATACAAAAGGCACAAGGCCGACTTAAGTAAAGGAAGACTGACACTCTCTTTTTCTATGATGTGAACCTGTCCTGCGAGTCCAGTTTTAGATTCCGACGCGTCACTTAAGGTTTTCTGTATACCTTGCACCTTCGTATTGACGATGAAACACAGAAATTGCATCGGAATTTAATACAAAAGGCACAAAGCCGACATAAGTACAGGAGGACTGACACTCTCACCGTCTATGATTTGAACCTCCCCAGTGAGCCCAGTTTTACATTCCGATGCTTCACATCAGGTTTACTGTATACCTTGCACCTTCTTAATGACGATGAAACACAGAAATTACATCCGAATTTAATACAAAAGGCACAATGCCCACTTGAATACAAGTGGACTGACAATCTCCCTGTCTATGAATTGAACCTCTCCTGTGGGTCCACTTTTAGATTCCGATGCTTCACTTCAGGTTTACTGTATCCCTTGGACCTTCTTATTGACGATGAAACACAGACATTGCATCCGAATATAATAAAAAAGGTACAATGCCGACTTAAGTGAAAGAAGACTGACACACTCATTTTCTATAATTTCAACCTGTCCTGTGAGTCCAGTATTAGATTCCGATGCTTCACTTCAGGTTTACTGTATACCTTGCATCATCATATTGACGATGAAACACAGAAATTGCATCGGGACTAAATTCAAAATGCACAATGCCGACTTAAGTACAAGAGGACTGACACTCTAACTATCTATGATTTAAACCTCTCCTGTGAGTCCAGTTTTAGTTTCCGATGCTTCACTTCAGGTTTACTGTATCCCTTAGACCTTCTTATTGAAGATGAAACACAGAAATTGCATCCCAATTTAATACAAAAGGAACAATGCCGACATAAGTAAAAGCGGACTGACACTCTCTCTTTCTATGATTTGAACCTCTCCTGTGAGTCCAGTTTCAGATTCCGATGCTTCTCTTCAGGTTTACTGTATCCTTTGGACCATCTTACTGACGATGAAACACAGAAATTGTATCCGAATTTAATACAAATGGCACAATGCCGACTTAAGTACAAGAGGACTGTCACTCTCGTTTTCTATGATTTGAACCTCTCCTGTGAGTCCAGTTATGGATTCCGATTCTTCACTTCAGGCTTACTGTATACCTGTTACCTTCTTATTGACGATGAAACACAGAAATTGCATCGGAATTAAATTCAAAAGGCACAATGCCGACTTAAGTACAAGAGGACTGATACTCTAACACTCTATGATTTGAACCTCTCCTGTGAGTTCAGTTTTAGATTCCGATGCTTCACTTCAGGTTTACTGTATACCTTGCACCTTCTTATTGACGATGAAACACAGAAATTGCATCCGAATGTAATACAAAAGGCACAATGCCGACTTAAGTAAGAGAGGACTGACAATCTCCCTTTCTATGATTTATACCTCTCCTGCGAGTCCATTTTTAGATTCCGATGCTTCACTTCAGGTTTACTGTTTCCCTTGGACCTTCTTATTGACGATGAAACACAGAAATTGCATCGGAACTAAATTCAAAAGGCACAATGCCGACTTAAGTGCAAGAGGACTGACACTCTCACTTTCTATGATTTGAGCCAATCCTGTAAGTCCAGTTTTAGATGCCGAGGCTTCACTTCAGGTTTAGTGTATACCGTTGACCTTCTTATTGACGATGAAACACAGAAATTGCATCCGAATTTAATACAAAAGGCACAATGCCGACTTAAGTAAAAGCGGACTGACACTCTCACATTCTGTGTTTGAACCTCTCCTGTGAGTCCAGTTTTAGATACCCATGCTTCACTACAGGTTTACTGTATACCTTGCACCGTCTTATTGACGATGAAACACAGATATTGCATCGGAATTAAATTCAAATGGCTCAATGCCGACTTAAGTACAAGAGGACTGACACTCTAACTTTCTATGATTTGAACCTCTCCTGTGAGTCCAGTTTTAGATTCCGATGCTTCACGTCAGGTTTACTGTATCCCTTTGACCTACTTATTGACGATGAAACACAGAAATTGCATCGGAATTAAATTCAAAAGGCACAATGCAGACGTAAGTAAAAGAGGACTGACACTCTCACTTTCTGTGATTTGAACCTCTCCTGTGAGTCCAGTTTTAGATTCCGATGCTTCACTTCAGGTTTACTGTATCCCTTGGACCTTCTTATTGACGATGAAACACAGAGTTTGCATCCGAATTTTATACAAAAGGCAGAATGAAGACTTAAGTACAGGAGGACTGACATTCTAACTTTCTATGCTTTGAACCTCTCCTGCGAGTCGAGTTTTAGATTCCGACGCGTCACTTCAGGTTTACTGTATCCCATGGACCTTCTTATTGACGATGAAACACAGAAATTGCATCCGAATGTAATACGAAAGGCACAATGCCGACTTAAGCACAAGAGGACTGACACTCTCACTTTCTATGATTTGAACTTCTCCTGTAACCCAGTTTTAGATTCCGATGCTTCACTTCAGGTTTAGTGTATACCTTGGACCTTCTTATTGACGATGAAACACAGAAATTGCATCCGAATCAAATGCAAAAGGCAGAATGCCGACTTAAGTAAAAGAAGACTGACACTCTCTTTTTCTATGATGTGAACCAGTCCTGTGAGTCCAGTTTTAGATTCCGACGCGTCACTTCAGGTTTTCTGTATACCTTGCACCTTCGTATTGACGATGAAACACAGAAATTGAATCGGAATTAAATTCAAAAGGCACAATGCCGACTTAAGTACAAGAGGACTGACACTCTAACTATCAATGATTTGAACCTCTCCTGTGAGTCCTGATTTAGATTCCGATGCTTCACTTCAGGTTTACTGTATACCTTACACCTTCATATTGACGATGAAACACAGATATTGCATCGGGATTAAATTCAAAAGGCACAATACCGACTTAAGTACAAGAGGACTGACACTCTAACTATCAATGATTTGAACCTCTCCTGTGAGTCCTGATTTAGATTCCGATGCTTCACTTCAGGTTTACTGTATCCCATGGACCATCTTATTGACGATGAGACACAGAAATTGCATCCGATTTTAAAACAAAAGGCACAATGCCGACTTCAGTACAACAGGACTGACACTCTAACTCTCTATGATTTGAACCTCTCCTGTGAGTTCAGTTTTAGATTCCGATGCTTCACTTCAGGTTTACTGTTTCCCTTGGACCTTCTTTTTGACGATGAAACACAGAAATTGCATCGGAATTAAATTCAAAAGGCACAATGCCGACTTAAGTACAAGAGGACTGACACTCTCACTTTCTATGATGTGAACCTCACCTGTGAGTCCAGTTTTAGATTCCGATAATTCACTTAAGGTTTAATGTATCCCTTGGACCATCTTATTGACGATGAAATACAGAAATTGCATCCGAATTTAATACGAAAGTCACAATGCCGACTTAAGTAAAAGAGGATTGACACTCTCTCTTTCTATGATTTGAACTTCTCCTGCGAGTCCATTTTTAGATTCCGATGCTTCACTTCAGGTTTACTGTTTCCCTTGGACCTTCTTATTGGCGATGAAACACAGAAATTGCATCGGAATTAAATTCAAAAGGCACAATGCCGACTTAAGTACAAGAGGACTGACATTCTCACTTTCTATGATTTGAGCCAATCCTGTAAGTCCAGTTTTAGATACCGATGCTTCACTACAGGTTTACTGTATACCTTGCACCGTCTTATTGACGATGAAACACAGATATTGCATCGGAATTAAATTCAAAAGGCTCAATGCCGACTTAAGTACAAGAGGACTGACACTCTAACTTTCTATGATTTGAACCTCTCCTGTGAGTCCAGTTTTAGATTCCGATGCTTCACGTCAGGTTTACTGTATCCCTTTGACCTACTTATTGACGATGAAACACAGAAATTGCATCGGAATTAAATTCAAAAGGCACAATGCAGACGTAAGTAAAAGAGGACTGACACTCTCACTTTCTGTGATTTGAACCTCTCCTGTGAGTCCAGTTTTAGATTCCGATGCTTCACTTCAGGTTTACTGTATCCCTTGGACCTTCTTATTGACGATGAAACACAGAGTTTGCATCCGAATTTTATACAAAAGGCAGAATGAAGACTTAAGTACAGGAGGACTGACATTCTAACTTTCAATGCTTTGAACCTCTCCTGCGAGTCCAGTTTTAGATTCCGACGCGTCACTTCAGGTTTACTGTATCCCATGGACCTTCTTATTGACGATGAAACACAGAAATTGCATCCGAATGTAATACAAAACGCACAATGCCGACTTAAGTAAGAGAGGACTGACAATCTCCCTTTCTATGATTTATACCTCTCCTGCGAGTCCATTTTTAGATTCCAATGCTTCACTTCAGGTTTACTGTATACCTTGGACCTTCTTATTGACGATGAAACACAGAAATTGCATCCGAATTTAATACAAATAGTACAATGCCGACTTAAGAACTAGAGGACTGACACACTCACTTTCTGTGTTTTGAACCTCTCCTGTGAGTCCAGATTTGGATTCCGATGCTTCACTTCAGGTTTACTGTATACCTTGCACCGTCTTATTGACGATGAAACACAGATATTGCATCGGAATTAAATTCAAATGGCACAATGCCGACTTAAGTACAAGAGGACTTACACTCTAACATTCTATGATTTGAACCTCTCCTGTGAGTCCAGATTTAGATTCCGATGCTTCACTTCAGGTTTACTGTATACCTTGCACCTTCTTATTGACGATGAAACACAGAAATTACATCGGAATTAAATTCAAAATGCACAATGCCGACTTAAGTACAAGAGGAGTGACACTCTAACTTTATAAGATTTGAACCTCTACTGTGAGTCCAGTTTTTGATTCCGATGCTTCACTTCAGGTTTACTGTATCCCTTGGACTTTCTTATTGAAGATGAAACACAGAAATTGCATCCCAATTTAATACAAAAGGCACAATGCCGACTTAAGTACAAGAGGACTGACACTAACTTTCTGTGATTTGAACGTCTCCTGTGAGTCCAGTTTTAGATTCCGATGCTTCACTTCAGGTTTACTGTATCCCTTGGACCTTCTTATTGACGATGAAAGACAGAAATTGCATAGGAATTAAATTCAAAAGGCACAATGCCGACTTAAGTACAAGAGGACTGACACTCTAACTTTCTATGATTTGAACCTCTGCTGTGAGTCCAGTTTTAGATTCCGATGCTTCACTTCAGGTTTACTGTCTCCCTTGGACCTTCTTATTGACGATGAAACACAGAGTTTGCATCCGAATTTAATACAAAAGGCACAATGCCGACTAAAGTAAAAGAGGATTGACACTCTCTCTTTCAATGATTTGAACCCCTCCTGTGAGTCCAGTTTTGGATTCCGATGCTTCACTTCAGGTTTACTGAATCCCTTGTACCTTCCTATTGATGATGAAACACAGAAATTGCATCCGAATTTAATACTAAAGGCACAATGCCGACTTAAGTACAAGAGGACTGACACACTAACTGTCTATGCTTTGAACCTCTCCTGTGAGTCCAGTTTTAGATTCCTATGCTTCACTTCAGGTTTACTGTATCCCTTGGACCTTCTTATTGACGATGAAACACAGATTTTGCATCCGAATTTAATACAAATGGCACAATGACGAATTAAGTACAAGAGGACTGACACTCTCACTTTCTATGATTTGAACCTCTCCTGTGAGTCCAGTTTTAGATTCCGATGCTTCACTTCAGGTTTACTGTATCCCTTGGATCTTCTTATTGACGGTGAAACACAGAAATTGCTTCCGAATTTAATACAAAAGGCGCAATGCCGACTTAAGTAAAAGAGGACAGACACTCTCATTTTCTATGAATTGAACCTGTCCTGTGAGTCCAGTTTTAGATTAGGACGCGTCACTTCAGGTTTACTGTATACCTTACACCTTCACATTGACGATGAAACACAGAAATTGCATCGGAATTAAATACAAAAGTCACAATGCCAACTTAAAGGGGATTGACACTCTGTCTTTCTATGATTTGAACCTCTTCTGTGGGTCCACTTTCAGATTCCGATGCTTCACTTCAGGTTTACTGTATCCCTTGGACCTTCTTATTGACGATGAAAGACAGAAATTGCATCTGAATATAATACAAAAGGGACAATGCCGACTTAAGTAAAAGAGGACTCACACTCTTACTTTCTGTGATTTGAACCTCTCCTGTGAGTCCAGTAACAGATTCCGATGCTTCACTTCAGGTTTACTGTATCCCTTAGACCTTCTTATTGACAATGAAACACAGAAATTGCATCCGAAATTAATACAAAAGGCACAATGCCCACTTTAGTAAATGAGGATTGACACTCTCTCCTTCTATTATTTGAACCTCTCCTGTGAGTCCAGTTTTGGATTCCGATGCTTCACTTCAGGTTTACTGTATACCTTGCACCTTCTTATTGACGATGAAACACAGAAATTGCATCCGAATTTAATACAAAAGGCACAATGCCGACTTAAGTACAAGAGGATTGAAACTCTCACTTCCTATGATTTGAACCTCTCCTGTGAGTCCAGTTTTGGATTCCGATGTTTCACTTCAGGTTTACTGTACCCCTTGGACCTTCTAATTGACGATGAAACACAGAAATTGCATAAGAATTTAATACAAAAGGCACAATGCCAGCTTAAGTACACGAGGACTGACACTCTCACTTTCTATGATTTGAACCCCTCCTGTGAGTCAAGTTTTAGTTTCCGATGCTTCACTTCAGGTTTACTGTATACCTTGCACCTTCTTATTGACGATGAAACACAGAAATTGCATCCGAATTTAATACAAAAGGCACAATGCCGACTTAAGTACAAGAGGACTGACAATCTCCCTTTCTATGATTTGAACATGCCCTGCGAGTCCATTTTTAGATTCCGATGCTTCACTTCATGTTTACTGTATCCCTTGGACCATCTTATTGACGATGAAACACAGATATTGCATCCGAACTTAATACGAAAGGCACATTGCCGACTTAAGTACAAGAGGACTGACACTCTCACTTTCTATGATTTGAACCTCTCCTGTGAGTCCAGTTTCGGATTCCGATGCATCACTTCAGGTTTACTGTATACCTTGCACCGTCTTATTGACGATGAAACACAGATATTGCATCGGAATTAAATTCAAAAGGCACAATGTCGACTTAAGTACATGAGGACTGACACTCTAACGTTCTATGATTTGAACCTCTCCCTGTGAGTCCAGTTTTAGATTCCGATGTTTCACTTCAGGTTTAGTGTATACCGTGGACCTTCTTATTGACGATGAAACACAGAAATTGCATCCGAATTAAATACAAATGGCACAATCCGACTTAAGTAAAAGCGGATTGACACTTTCACTTTCTGTGATTTCAACGTCTCCTGTGAGTCCAGTTTTAGATTCCGATGCTTCACTTCAGGTTTACTGTATACCTTGCACCTTCTTATTGACGATGAAACACAGAAATTGCATCGGAATTAAATTCAAAAGGCACAATGCCGACTTAAGTCCATGAGTAGTGACACTCTTACTTTCTAAGATTAGAATCTCTACTGGGAGTCCAGTTTCAGATTCCAATGCTTCACTACAGGTTTACTGTATCCCTTGGACCTTCTAATTGACGATGAAACACAGAAATTGCATCCGAATTTAATTCAAATAGCACAATGCTGACTTAAGTACTAGGGGTCCGACACTCTCACTTTCTATGATTTGAACCTCTCCTGTGAGTCCAGTTTTAGATTCCGATGCTTCACTTCAGGTTTACTGTATACCTTGGACATTTCTATTGACGATGAATCACAGAAATTGCATCCGAATTTAATACAAAAGGCACAATGCCGATTTAAGTAAATGAGGACTGACACTCTCACTTTCTGTGATTTGAACCTCTCCTGTGAGTCCAGTTTTAGATTCCGATGTTTCACTTCAGGTTTACTGTATCCCTTGCACCTTCATATTGACGGTGAAACACCGAAATTGCATCCGAATTTAATACAAAAGGTACAATGCCGACTTAAGTAAAAGAAGACTGACACACTCATTTTCTATGATTTGAACCTGTCCTGTGAGTCCAGTTTTAGATACCGATGCTTCACTTAAGGTTTACTGTATACCTTGCACCATCTTATTGACGATGAAACACAGAAATTGCATCGGGATTAAATTGAAAAGGCACAATGCCGACTTAAGTACAAGAGGACTGACACTTTAACTAGCTATGATTTGAACCTCTCCTGTGTGTCCAGTTTTAGATTCCGATGCTTCACTTCAGGTTTACTGTATCCCCTGGACTTTCTGATTGAAGATGAAACACAGAAATTGCATCCCAATTTAATACAAAAGGCACAATGCCGACTTAAGTAAAAGCGGACTGGCACTCTCTCTTTCTATGATTTGAACCTCTCCTGTGAGTCCAGTTTTAGATTCCGATGCTTCACTTCAGGTTTACTGTATCCCTTGGACCTTCTTATTGACGATGAAACACAGAGTTTGCATCCGAATTTATTACAAAAGGCACAATGCCGACTAAAGTAAGTGAGGATTGACACTCTCTCTTTCAATGATTTGAACCCCTCCTGTGAGTCCAGTTTTGGATTCCGATGCTTCACTTCAGGTTTACTGAATCCCTTGTACCTTCCTATTGATGATGAAACACAGAAATTGCATTCGAATTTAATACAAAAGGCACAATGCCGACTTAAGTACAAGAGAACTGACACACTAACTGTCTATGATTTGAACGTCTCCTGTGAGTCCAGTTTTAGATTCCCATGCTTCACTTCAGGTTTACTGTATCCCTTGGACCTTCTTATTGACGATGAAACACAGAAATTGCATCCGAATATAATACAAAAGGGACAATGCCGACTTAAGTAAAAGAGGACTCACACTCTTAATTTCTGTGATTTGAACCTCTCCTGTGAGTCCAGCAACAGATTCCGATGCTTCACTTCAGGTTTACTGTATCCCTTGGATCTTCTTATTGACGGTGGAACACAGAAATTGCTTCCGAATTTAATACAAAAGGCACAATGCCGACTTAAGTAAAAGAGGACTGACACTCTCATTTTCTATGAATTGAACCTGTCCTGTGAGTCCAGTTTTAGATTCCGACGCGTCACTTCAGATTTACTGTATACCTTGCACCTTCTTATTGACGATGAAAAACAGAAATTGCATCGGAATTTAATACAAAAGGCACAATGCCAACATAAGTACAATAGGACTGACTCTCTCACTTTCTATGATGTGAACCTCACCTGTGAGTCCAGTTTTAGATTCCGATGCTTCACTTCAGGTTTAATGTATCCCTTGGACCATCTTATTGACGATGAAATACAGAAATTGCATCCGAATTTAATACGAAAGTCACAATGCCGACTTAAGTAAAAGAGGATTGACACTCTCTCTTTCTATGATTTGAACCTCTCCTGCGAGTCCATTTTTAGATTCCGATGCTTCACTTCAGGTTTACTGTTTCCCTTGGACCTTCTTATTGGCGATGAAACACAGAAATTGCATCGGAATTAAATTCAAAAGGCACAATGCCGACTTAAGTACAAGAGGACTGACATTCTCACTTTCTATGATTTGAGCCAATCCTGTAAGTCCAGTTTTAGAAACCGATCCTTCACTACAGGTTTACTGTATACCTTGCACCGTCTTATTGACGTTGAAACACAGATATTGCATAGGAATTAAATTCAAAAGGCTCAATGCCGACTTAAGTACAAGAGGACTGACACTCTAACTTTCTATGATTTGAACCTCTCCTGTGAGTCTAGTTTTAGATTCCGATGCTTCACGTCAGGTTTACTGTATCCCTTGGACCTACTTATTGACGATGAAACACAGAAATTGCATTGGAATTAAATTCAAAAGGCACAATGCAGACGTAAGTAAAAGAGGACTGACACTCTCACTTTCTGTGATTTGAACCTCTCCTGTGAGTCCAGTTTTAGATTCCGATGCTTCACTTCGGGTTTACTGTATCCCTTGGACCTTCTTATTGACGATGAAACACAGAGTTTGCATCCGAATTTTATACAAAAGGCAGAATGACGACTTAAGTACAGGAGGACTGACATTCTAACTTTCTATGCTTTGAACCTCTCCTGCGAGTCCAGTTTTAGATTCCGACGCGTCACTTCAGGTTTACTGTATCCCATGGACCATCTTATTGACGATGAAACACAGAAATTGCATCCGAATGTAATACAAAAGGCACAATGCCGACTTAAGTAAGAGAGGACTGACAATCTCCCTTTCTATGATTTATACCTCTCCTGCGAGTCCATTTTTAGATTCCGATGCTTCACTTCAGGTTTACTGTATACCTTGGACCTTCTTATTGACGATGAAACACAGAAATTGCATCCGAATTTAATACAAATAGTACAATGCCGACTTAAGAACTAGAGGGCTGACACACTCACTTTATGTGCTTTGAACCTCTCCTGTGAGTCCAGTTTTGGATTCCGATGCTTCACTTCAGCTTTACTGTATACCTTGCACCGTCTTATTGACGATGAAACACAGATATTGCATCGGAATTAAATTCAAAAGGCACAATGCCGACTTAAGTACAAGAGGACTTACACTCTAACATTCTATGATTTGAACCTCTCCTGTGAGTCCAGATTTAGATTCCGATGCTTCACTTCAGGTTTACTGTATACCTTGCACCTTCTTATTGACGATGAAACACAGAAATTGCATCGGAATTAAATTCAAAATGCACAATGCCGACTTAAGTACAAGAGGAGTGACACTCTAACTTTATAAGATTTGAACCTCTACTGTGAGTCCAGTTTTAGATTCCGATGCTTCACTTCAGGTTTACTGTATCCCTTGGACTTTCTTATTGCCGATGAAACACAGAAATTGCATCCGAATTTAATACAAAAGGTACAATGCCGACTTAAGTAAAAGAAGACTGACACTCTCATTTTCTATGATTTGAACCTGTCCTGTGAGTCCAGTTTTAGATACCGATGCTTCACTTCAGGTTTACTGTATACCTTGCACCATCTTATTGACGATGAAACACAGAAATTGCATCGGGATTAAATTGAAAAGGCACAATGCCGACTTAAGTACAAGAGGACTGACACTTTAACTAGCTATGATTTGAACCTCTCCTGTGAGTCCAGTTTTAGATTCCGATGCTTCACTTCAGGTTTACTGTATCCCTTGGACTTTCTTATTGAAGATGAAACACAGAAATTGCATCCCAATTTAATACAAAAGGCACAATGCCGACTTAAGTAAAAGCGGACTGGCACTCTCTCTTTCTATGATTTGAACCTCTCCTGTGAGTCCAGTTTTAGATTCTGATGCTTCACTTCAGGTTTACTGTATCCCTTGGACCTTCTTATTGACGATGAAACACAGAGTTTGCATCCGAATTTAATACAAAAGGCACAATGACGACTAAAGTAAAAGAGGATTGACACTCTCTCTTTCAATGATTTGAACCCCTCCTGTGAGTCCAGTTTTGGATTCCAATGCTTCACTTCAGATTTACTGTATACCTTGCACCTTCTTATTGACGATGAAACACAGAAATTGCATCGGAATTTAATACAAAAGGCACAATGCCGACATAAGTACAATAGGACTGACACTCTCACTTTCTATGATGTGAACCTCACCTGTGAGTCCAGTTTTAGATTCCGATGCTTCACTTCAGGTTTAATGTATCCCTTGGACCATCTTATTGACGATGAAATACAGAAATTGCATCCGAATTTAATACGAAAGTCACAATGCCGACTTAAGTAAAAGAGGATTGACACTCTCTCTTTCTATGATTTGAACCTCTCCTGCGAGTCCATTTTTAGATTCCGATGCTTCACTTCAGGTTTACTGTTTCCCTTGGACCTTCTTATTGGCGATGAAACACAGATATTGCATCGGAATTAAATTCAAAAGGCACAATGCCGACTTAAGTACAAGAGGACTGACATTCTCACTTTCTATAATTTGAGCCAATCCTGTAAGTCCAGTTTTAGATACCGATGCTTCACTACAGGTTTACTGTATACCTTGCACCGTCTTATTGACGATGAAACACAGATATTGCATCGGAATTAAATTCAAAAGGCTCAATGCCGACTTAAGTACAAGAGGACTGACACTCTAACTTTCTATGATTTGAACCTCTCCTGTGAGTCCAGTTTTAGATTCCGATGCTTCACGTCAGGTTTACTGTATCCCTTGGACCTACTTATTGACGCGAAACACAGAAATTGCATCGGAATTAAATTCAAAAGGCACAATGCAGACGTAAGTAAAAGAGGACTGACACTCTCACTTTCTGTGATTTGAACCTCTCCTGTGAGTCCAGTTTTAGATTCCGATGCTTCACTTCAGGTTTACTGTATCCCTTGGACCTTCTTATTGACGATGAAACACAGAGTTTGCATCCGAATTTTATACAAAAGGCAGAATGACGACTTAAGTACAGGAGGACTGACATTCTAACTGTCTATGCTTTGAACCTCTCCTGCGAGTCCAGTTTTAGATTCCGACGCGTCACTTCATGTTTACTGTATACCATGGACCTTCTTATTGACGATGAAACACAGTAATTGCATCCGAATGTAATACAAAAGTCACAATGCCGACTTAAGTAAGAGAGGACTGACAATCTCCCTTTCTATGATTTATACCCCTCCTGCGAGTCCATTTTTAGATTCCGATGCTTCACTTCAGGTTTACTGTATACCTTGGATCTTCTTATTGACGATGAAACACAGAAATTGCATCCGAATTTAATACAAATAGTACAATGCCCTCTTAAGAACTAGAGGACTGACACACTCACTTTTTGTGTTTTGAACCTCTCCTGTGAGCCCAGTTTTAGATTCCGATGCTTCACTTCAGGTTTACTCTATCCCTTGGACCTTCTTATTGACGATGTAACACAGAAATTGCATCCGATTTTAATACAAATGGCACAATGCCGACTTAAGAACTAGAGGAATAACACTCTCACTTTCTACGATTTGTACCTCTCCTGTGAGTCCAGTTTTGGATTCCGATGCTTCACTTCAGGTTTACTGTACACCTTGCACCGTCTTATTGACGATGAAACACAGATATTGCATCGGAATTAAATTCAAAAGGCACAATGCCGACTTAAGTACAAGAGGACTTACACTCTAACATTCTATGATTTGAACCTCTGCTGTGAGTCCAGATTTAGATTCCGATGCTTCACTTCAGGTTTACTGTATACCTTGCACCTTCTTATTGACGATGAAACACAGAAATTGCATCGGAATTAAATTCAAAATGCACAATGCCGACTTAAGTACAAGAGGAGTGACACTCTAACTTTATAAGATTTGAACCTCTACTGTGAATCCAGTTTTAGATTCCGATGCTTCACTTCAGGTTTACTGTATCCCTTGGACTTTCTTATTGACGATGAAACACAGAAATTGCATCCGAATTTAATACAAAAGGTACAATGCCGACTTAAGTAAGAGAAGACTGACACTCTCATTTTCTATGATTTGAACCTGTCCTGTGAGTCCAGTTTTAGATACCGATGCTTCACTTCAGGTTTGCTGTATACCTTGCACTATCTTATTGACGATGAAACACAGAAATTGCATCGGGATTAAATTGAAAAGGCACAATGCCGACTTAAGTACAAGAGGACTGACACTTTAACTAGCTATGATTTGAACCTCTCCTGTGAGTCCAGTTTTAGATTCCGATGCTTCACTTCAGGTTTACTGTATCCCTTGGACTTTCTTATTGAAGTTGAAACACAGCAATTGCATCCCAATTTAATACAAAAGGCACAATGCCGAATTAAGTAAAAGCGGATTGGCACTCTCTCTTTCTATGATTTGAACCTCTCCTGTGAGTCCAGTTTTAGATTCCGATGCTTCACTTCAGGTTTACTGTATCCCTTGGACCTTCTTATTGACGATGAAACACAGAGTTTGCATCCCAATTTAATACAAAAGGCACAATGCCAACTAAAGTAAAAGAGGATTGACACTCTCTCTTTCAATGATTTGAACCCCTCCTGTGAGTCCAGTTTTGGATTCCGATGCTTCACTTCAGGTTTACTGTATCCCTTGGATCTTCTTATTGACGGTGAAACACAGAAATTGCTTCCGAATTTAATACAAAAGGCGCAATGCCGACTTAAGTAAAAGAGGACTGACACTCTCATTTTCTATGAATTGAACCTGTCCTGTGAGTCCAGTTTTAGATTAGGACGCGTCACTTCTGGTTTACTGTATACCTTGCACCTTCTTATTGACGATGAAACACAGAAATTGCATCGGAATTTAATACAAAAGGCACAATGCCGACATAAGTACAATAGGACTGACACTCTCACTTTCTATGATGTGAACCTCACCTGTGAGTCCAGTTTTAGATTCCGATGCTTCACTTCAGGTTTAATGTATCTCTTGGACCATCTTATTGACGATGAAATACAGAAATTGCATCCCAATTTAATACGAAAGTCACAATGCCGTCATAAGTACAAGAGGACTGACACTCTAACACTCTATGATTCGAACCTCTCCTGTGAGTTCAGTTTTAGATTCCGATGCTTCACTTCAGGTTTACTGTATACCTTACACCTTCATATTGACGATGAAACACAGAAATTGCATCGGAATTAAATACAAAAGTCACAATGCCAACTTAAAGGGGACTGACACTCTGTCTTTCTATGATTTGAACCTCTTCTGTGGGCCCACTTTCAGATTCCGATGCTTCACTTCAGGTTTACTGTATCCCTTGGACCTTCTTATTGACGATGAAACACAGAAATTGCATCCGAATATAATACAAAAGGGACAATGCCGACTTAAGTAAAAGAGGACTCACACTCTTACTTTCTGTGATTTGAACCTCTCCTGTGAGTCCAGTAACAGATTCCGATGCTTCACTTCAGGTTTACTGTATCCCTTAGACCTTCTTATTGACAAGGAAACACAGAAATTGCATCCGAAATTAATACAAAAGGCACAATGCCGACTTTAGTAAATGAGGATTGACACTCTCTCCTTCTATTATTTGAACCTCTCCTGTGAGTCCAGTTTTGGATTCCGATGCTTCACTTCAGGAATACTGTATACCTTGCACCTTCTTATTGACGATGAAACACAGAAATTGCATCCGAATTTAATACAAAAGGCACAATGCCGACTTAAGTACAAGAGGATTGACACTCTCACTTCCTATGATTTGAACCTCTCCTGTGAGTCCAGTTTTGGATTCCGATGCTTCACTTCAGGTTTACTGTACCCCTTGGACCTTCTAATTGACGATGAAACACAGAAATTGCATCCGAATTTAATACAAAAGGCACAATGCCAACTTAAGTACACGAGGACTGACACTCTCACTTTCTATGATTTGAACCTCTCCTGTGAGTCAAGTTTTAGTTTCCGATGCTTCATTTCAGGTTTACTGTATACCTTGCACCTTCTTATTGACGATGAAACACAGAAATTGCATCCGAATTTAATACAAAAGGCACAATGCCGACTTAAGTAAAAGAGGACTGACAATCTCCCTTTCTATGATTTGAACATGTCCTGCGAGTCCATTTTTAGATTCCGATGCTTCACTTCACGTTTACTGTATCCCTTGGACCTTCTTATTGACGATGAAACACAGAAATTGCATCCGAACTTAATACGAAAGGCACAATGCCGACTTAAGTACAAGAGGACTGACACTCTCACTTTCTATGATTTGAACCTCTCCTGTGAGTCCAGTTTTGGATTCCGATGCATCACTTCAGGTTTACTGTATACCTTGCACCGTCTTATTGACGATGAAACACAGATATTGCATCGGAATTAAATTCAAAAGGCACAATGTCGACTTAAGTACATGAGGACTGACACTCTAACGTTCTATGATTTGAACCTCTCCCTGTGAGTCCAGTTTTAGATTCCGATGTTTCACTTCAGGTTTAGTGTATACCGTGGACCTTCTTATTGACGATGAAACACAGAAATTGCATCCGAATTAAATACAAATGGCACAATCCGACTTAAGTAAAAGCGGATTGACACCTTCACTTTCTGTGATTTCAACCTCTCCTGTGAGTCCAGTTTAAGATTCCGATGCTTCACTTCAGGTTTACTGTATACCTTGCACCTTCTTATTGACGATGAAACACAGAAATTGCATCGGAATTAAATTCAAAAGGCACAATGCCGACTTAAGTACAAGGGTAGTGACACTCTTACTTTCTAAGATTAGAATCTCTACTGGGAGTCCAGTTTCAGATTCCGATGCTTCACTACAGGTTTACTTTATCCCTTGGACCTTCTTATTGACGATGAAACACAGAAATTGCATCCGAATTTAATTCAAATAGCACAATGCCGACTTAAGTACTAGAGGTCCGACACTCTCACTTTCTATGATTTGAACCTCTCCTGTGAGTCCAGTTTTAGAATCCGATGCTTCACTTCAGGTTTACTGTATAACTTGGACATTTCTATTGACGATGAATCACAGAAATTGCATCCGAATTTAATACAAAAGGCACAATGCCGATTTAAGTAAATGAGGACTGACACTCTCACTTTCTGTGATTTGAACCTCTCCTGTGAGTCCAGTTTTAGATTCCGATGCTTCACTTCAGGTTTACTGTTTCCCTTGCACCTTCTTATTGACGATGAAACACCGAAATTGCATCCGAATTTAATACAAAAGGTACAATGCCGACTTAAGTAAAAGAAGACTGACACTCTCATTTTCTATGATTTGAACCTGTCCTGTGAGTCCAGCTTTAGATTCCGATGCTTCACTTCAGGTTTACTGAATCCCTTGTACCTTCCTATTGATGATGAAACACAGAAATTGCATCTGAATTTAATACAAAAGGCACAATGCCGACTTAAGTACAAGAGGACTGACACACTAACTGTCTATGCTTTGAACCTCTCCTGTGAGTCCAGTTTTAGATTCCCATGCTTCACTTCAGGTTTACTGTATCCCTTGGACCTTCTTATTGACGATGAAACAAAGATTTTGCATCCGAATTTAATACAAAAGGCACAATGACGACTTAAGTACAAGAGGACTGACACTCTCACTTTCTATGATTTGAACCTCTCCTGTGAGTCCAGGTTTAGATTCCGATGCTTCATTTCAGGTTTACTGTATCCCTTGGATCTTGTTATTGACGGTGAAACACAGAAATTGCTTCCGAATTTAATACAAAAGGCACAATGCCGACTTAAGTAAAAGAGGACTGACACTCTCATTTTCTATGAATTGAACCTGTCCTGTGAGTCCAGTTTTAGATTAGGACGCGTCACTTCAGGTTTACTGTATACCTTGCACCTTCTTATTGACGATGAAACACAGAAATTGCATCCGAAATTAATACAAAAGGCACAATGCCGACTTTAGTAAATGAGGATTGACACTCTCTCCTTCTATTATTTGAACCTCTCCTGTGAGTCCAGTTTTGCATTCCGATGCTTCACTTCAGGTTTACTGTTTACCTTGCACCTTCTTATTGACGATGAAACACAGAAATTGCATCCGAATTTAATACAAAAGGCACAATGCCGACTTAAGTACAAGAGGATTGGCACTCTCACTTCCTATGATTTGAACCTCTCCTGTGAGTCCAGTATTTGGATTCCGATGCTTCACTTCAGGTTTACTGTACCCCTTGGACCATCAAATTGACGATGAAACACAGAAATTGCATCCGAATTTAATACAAAAGGCACAATGCCAACTTAAGTACACGAGGACTGACACTCTCACTTTCTATGATTTGAACCTCTCCTGTGAGTCAAGTTTTAGTTTCCGATGCTTCACTTCAGGTTTACTGTATACCTTGCACCTTCTTATTGACGATGAAACACAGAAATTGCATCCGAATTTAATACAAAAGGCACAATGCCGACTTAAGTACAAGAGGACTGACAATCTCCCTTTCTATGATTTGAACATGTCCTGCGAGTCCATTTTTAGATTCCGATGCTTCACTTCACGTTTACTGTATCCCTTGGACCTTCTTATTGACGATGAAACACAGAAATTGCATCCGAACTTAATTCGAAAGGCACAATGCCGACTTAAGTACAAGAGGACTGACACTCTCACTTTCTATGATTTGAACCTCTCCTGTGAGTCCAGTTTTGGATTCCGATGCATCACTTCAGGTTTACTGTATACCTTGCACCGTCTTATTGACGATGAAACACAGATATTGCATCGGAATTAAATTCAAAAGGCACAATGCCGACTTAAGTACAAGAGTAGTGACACTCTTACTTTCTAAGATTAGAACCTCTACTGGGAGTCCAGTTTCAGATTCCGATGCTTCACTACAGGTTTACTGTATCCCTTGGACCATCTTATTGACGATGAAACACAGAAATTGCATCCGAATTTAATACAAATAGCACAATGCCGACTTAAGTACTAGAGGTCCGACACTCTCACTTTCTATGATTTGAACCTCTCCTGTGAGTCCAGATTTAGATTCCGATGCTTCACTTCAGGTTTACTGTATACCTTGGACATTTTTATTGACGATGAATCACAGAAATTGCATCCGAATTTAATACAAAAGGCACAATGCCGATTTAAGTGAATGAGGACTGACACTCTCACTTTCTGTGATTTGAACCTCTCCTGTGAGTCCAGTTTTAGATTACGATGCTTCACTTCAGGTTTACTGTATCCCTTGCACCTTCTTATTGACGATGAAACACCGAAATTGCATCCGAATTTAATACAAAAGGTACAATGCCGACTTAAGTAAAAGAAGACTGACACTCTCATTTTCTATGATTTGAACCTGTCCTGTGAGTCCAGTTTAAGATTCCGATGCTTTACGTCAGGTTTACTGTATACCTTGCACCCTCTTATTGACGATGAAACACAGAAATTGCATCGGGGTTAAATTCAAAAGGCACAATGCCGACTTAAGTGCAAGAGGACTGACTCTCCTACTATCTATGATTTGAACCTCTCCTGTGAGTCCAGTTTTAGATTCCGATGCTTCACTTCAGGTTTACTGTATACCTTGCACCTTCTTATTGACGATGAAACACAGAAATTGCATCCGAATTTAATACAAAAGGCAAAATGCCGACTTAAGTAAAAGAAGACTGGCACTCTCGTTTTCTATGATTTGAACCTCACCTGTGAGTACAGTTTTAGATTCCGATGCGTCACGTCAGGTTTACTGTATACCTTGCACCTTCTTATTGACGATGAAACACAGAAATTGCATCCGAATTACAAACCAAAGGCACAATGCCGACATAAGTTCAGGAGAACTGACACTCTCACTTTCTATGATGCGCACCTCTCCTGCGAGTCCAGTTTTAGATTCCCATGCTTCACTTCAGGTTTGATGTATCCCTTGGACCTTCTTATTGACGATGAAATACAGAAATTGCATCCGATTTTAATACAAAAAGCACAATGCCGACTTAAGTAAAAGTGGATTCACACTCTCTCTTTCTATGATTTGAACCTCTCCTTTGAGTCCAGTTTTAGTTTCCGATGCTTCACCTCAGGTTTACTGTATACCTTGCACCTTCTTATTGACGATGAAACACAGAAATTGCGTCGGAATTAAATTCAAAAGGCACAATACCAACATAAGGACCAGAGGACTGACACTCTAACTCTCTATGATTTGAACCTCTCATCTGAGTTCAGTTTTAGATTCCGATGCTTCACTTCAGGTTTACAGTATACCTTGCACCTTCTTATTGACGATGAAACACAGAAATAGCATCCGAATTTAATACAAAAGGCACAATGCCGACTTAAGTACAAGAGGACTGACACTCTCACTTTCTATGATTTGAACGTCTCCTGTGAGTCAAGTTTTACATTCCGATGCTTCACTTCAGGTTTACAGTATACCTTGCACCTTCTTATTGACGATGAAACACAGAAATTGCATCCGAATTTAATACAAAAGGCACAATGCCGACTTAAGTACAAGAGGACTGACACTCTCTCTTTCTATGATTTGAACCTCTCCTGTGAGTCCACTTTTAGATTCCGATGTTTCACTTCAGGTTTACTGTATACCTTGCACCATCTTAATGACGATGGAACACAGAAATTGCCTCCTAATTTCATACAAAAGGCACAATGCCGACTTAAGTACAAGAGGACTGACACTCTCACTTTCTATGATTTGAACCTCTCCTGTGAGTCCAGTTTTAGATTCCGATGCTTGTCTTCAGGTTTACTGTATCCCTTGGACCTACTTATTGACGATGAAATACAGAAATTGCATCCGAATTTAATACAAAAGGCACAATGCCGACTTAAGTACAAGCAGACAGACACTCTCTCTTTCTATGATTTGATCCTCTCCTGTGAGTCCAGTTTTAGATTCCGATGCTTCACTTCAGGTTTACTTTATCCCTTGGACCTTCTTATTGAAGATGAAACACAGAAATTGGATCCGAATTTAATACAAAAGGCACAATGCCGACTCAAGTAAAAGAGGACTGACACTCTCTCTTTCTATGATTTTAACCTCTCCTGTGAGTCCAGTTTTAGATTCCGATGCTTCACTTCAGGTTTACTGTATCCCTTGGACCTTCTTATTGACCATGAAATACAGAAATTGCATCCGAATTAAATACAAAAGGCACAATGCTGACTTAAGTACAAGTGGACTGACACTCTCCTTTTCTATGATTTGGACCTCTCCTGTGAGTCCAGTTTCAGATTCCGATGCTTCACTTCAGGTTTACAGTATCCCTTGGACCTTCTTACTGACGATGAAACACAGAAATTGCATCCGGATTTAATACAAAAGTCACAATGCCGACTTAAGTAAAAGAGGACTGACACTCTCTCTCTCTATATGATTTGAGCTTTTCCTGTGAGTCCAGTTTTAGATTCCGATGCTTCACTTCAGGTTTACTGTATACCTTGCACCTTCTTATTGACGATGAAACACAGAAATTGCATCCGAATTTAATACAAAATGCACAACGCCGACTTAAGTAAAAGAAGACTGACACTCTCATTTTCTATGACTTGAACCTCACCTGTGAGTACAGTTTTAGATTCCGATGCGTCACGTCAGGTTTACTGTATACCTTGCACCTTCTTATTGACGATGAAACTCAGAAATTGCATCTGAATTAAATACCAAAGGCACAATGCCGACATAAGTACAGGAGGACTGACACTCTCACATTCTATGATGCGTACCTCTCCCGTGAGTCCAGTTTTAGATTCCGTTACTTCACTTCAGGTTTGATGTATCCCTTGGACCTTCTTATTGACGATGAAATACAGAAATTGCATCCGATTTTAATATAAAAGGCACAATGCCGACTTAAGTAAAAGTAGATTGACACTCTCTCTTTCTATGTTTTGAACCTCTCCTGGGAGTCCAGTTTTAGATTCCGATGCTTCACTTCAGGTTTACTGTATACCTTGCACATTCTTATTGACGATGATACACAGAAATTGCATTGTAATTAAATTCAAAAGGCACAATGCCGACTTAAGGACAAGAGGACTGACACTCTATCTCTCTATGATTTGAACCTCTCCTGTGAGTTCAGTTTTAGATTCCGATGCTTCACTTCAGGTTAACTGTATAACTTGCACCTTCTTATTGACGATCAAACACAGAAATTGCATCGGAATTAAATTCAAAAGGCACAATGCCGACTTAAGTACAAGTGGACTGACACTCTAATTATCTATGATTTGAACCTCACCTGTGAGTCCAGTTTTAGATTCCGATGCTTCTTTTCAGGTTTACTGTATCCTTTGGACGTTCTAATTGACGATGAAACACAGAAATTGCATACGAATTTAATGCAAAAGGCACAATGCCAACTTAAGTACAAGTGGACTGACACTCTCACTTTCTATGATTTGAACCTATCCTGTGAGTCAAGTTTTAGATTCCGATGCTTCACTTCAGGTTTACACTATACCTTGCACCTTCGTATTGACGATGAGACACAGAAATTGCATCCGAATTTAATTAAAAATGGCACAATGCTGACTTAAGTACAAGAGGACTGACACTCTCTCTTTCTATGATTTGAACCTCTCCTGTGAGTCCAGTTTTAAATTCCGGTGCTTGACTTCAGGTTTACTGTATCCCTTGGACGTTCTTATTGAAGATGAAACACAGAAATTGCATCCGAATTTAATACATAAGGCACAATGCCTACTTAAGTGAAAGAGGACTGACACTCTCTCTTTCTATGATATGAACCTCTCCTGTGAGTCCACTTTTAGATTCCGATGTTTCACTTCAGGTTTACAGTATACCTTGCACCTTCTTCTTGACGATGAAACACAGAAATTGCATCCGAATTTAATACAAAAGGCACAATGCCGACATAAGTACAAGATGACGGACACTCTCACTTTCTATGATTTGAACCTCTCCTGTGAGTCCAGTTTTAAATTCCGGTGCTTGACTTCAGGTTTACTGTATCCCTTGGACCTTCTTATTGAAGATGAAACACAGAAATTGCATCCGAATTTAATATAAAAGGCACAATGCCTACTTAAGTGAAAGAGGACTGACACTCTCTCTTTCTATGATATGAACCTCTTCCGTGAGTCCAGTTTTAGATTCTGATGCTTCACTTCAGGTTAACTGTATACCTTGCACCTTCTTAATGACGATGAAACACAGAAAATGCATCGGAATTAGATACCAAAGGCACAATGCCGACATAAGTACAAAAGGACTGACACATTCACTTTCTATGATGCGCACCTCTCCTGTGAGTCCAGTTTTAGATTCCGATGCTTCACTTCAGGATTACTGTATCCCTTGGACCTTCTTATTGACGATGAAACACAGTAATTGCATCCGAAGTTAATACAAAAGGCACAATGCCGACTTAAGTAAAAGAGAACTGACACTCTCTCTTTCTATGATTTGAATCTCTCCTGTGAGTCCAGTTTCGGATTCCGATGCTTCACTTCAAGTTTACTGTATTCTTTGCACCTTCTTATTGACGATGAAACACAGAAATTGCATCCGAATTTAATACAAAAGGCACAATGCCGACTTAAGTACAAGAGGACTGGCACTCTAACTTTCTATGATTTGAACTTCTCCTGTGAGTCCAGTTTCGGATTCCGATGCTTCACTTCAGGTTTAGTGTATACCTTGCACCTTCTTATTGACGATGAAACACAGAAATTGCATCCGAATTTAGTACAAAAGGCACAATGCCGACTGTAGTACAAGAGGACTGACATTCTCCCTTTCTATGATTTGAAACTCTCCTGTGGGTCCAGTTTTAGATTCCGATGCTTCACTTCAGGTTTACTGTATCCCTTGGACCTTCTTATTGACGATGATATACATAAAATTGCATCCGAATTAAATACAAAAGGCACAATGCTGACTTAAGTACAAGTGGACTGACACTCTCCCTTTCTATGATTTGGACCTCTCCTGTGAGTCCAGTTTCAGATTCCGATGCTTCACTTCAGGTTTACAGTATCCCGTGGACCTTCTTACTGACAATGAAACACAGAAATTGCATCCGGATTTAATACAAAAGTCACAATGCCGACTTAAGTAAAAGAGGACTGACACTCTCTCTCTCTATATGATTTGAGCCTTTCCTGTGAGTCCAGTTTTAGATTCCGATGCTTCACTTCAGGTTTACTGTATACCTTGCACCTTCTTATTGACGATGAAACACAGAAATTACATCCGAATTTAATACAAAATGCACAACGCCGACTTAAGTTAAAGAAGACTGACACTCTCATTTTCTATGATTTGAACCTCACCTGTGAGTACAGTTTTAGATTCCGACGCGTCACGTCAGGTTTACTGTGTACCTTGCACCTTCTTATTGACGATGAAACTCAGAAATTGCATCTGAATTAAATACCAAAGGCACAATGCCGACATAAGTACAGGAGGACTGACACTCTCACATTCTATGATGCGTACCTCTCCTGTGAGTCCAGTTTTAGATTCCGATGCTTCACTTCAGGTTTGATGTATCCCTTGGACCTTCTTATTGACGATGAAATACAGAAATTGCATCCGATTTTAATACAAAAGGCACAATGCCGACTTAAGTAAAAGTGGATTGACACTCTCTCTTTCTATGTTTTGAACCTCTCCTGGGAGTCCAGTTTTAGATTCCGATGCTTCACTTCAGGTTTACTGTATACCTTGCACATTCTTATTGACGATGATACACAGAAATTGCATTGTAATTAAATTCAAAAGGCACAATGCCGACTTAAGGACAAGAGGACTGACACTCTAACTCTCTATGATTTGAACCTCTCCTGTGAGTTCAGTTTTAGATTCCGATGCTTCACTTCAGGTTTACTGTATACCTTGCACCTTCTTATTGACGATGAAACACAGAAATTGCATCGGAATTAAATTCAAAAGGCACAATGCCGACTTAAGTACAAGTCAACTGACACTCTAATTATCTATGATTTGAACCTCTCCTGTGAGTCCAGTTTTAGATTCCGATGCGTCACGTCAGGTTTACTGTATACCCTGCACCTTCTTATTGCCGATGAAACACAGAAATTGCATCCGAATTAGATACCAAAGGCACAATGCCGACATAAGTACAAAAGGACTGACACATTCACTTTCTATGATGCGCACCTCTCCTGTGAGTCCAGTTTTAGATTCCGATGCTTCGTTTCAGGATTACTGTATCCCTTGGACCTTCTTATTGACGATGAAACACAGTAATTGCATCCGAAGTTAATACAAAAGGCACAATGCCGACTTAAGTAAAAGAGGAGTGACACTCTCTCTTTCTATGATTTGAATCTCTCCTGTGAGTCCAGTTTCAGATTCCGATGCTTCACTTCAGGTTTACTGTATCCCTTGGACCTTCTTATTGACGATGAAACACAGATATTGCATCCGGATTTAATACAAAAGGCACAATGCCGACTTAAGTACAAGAGGACTGGCACTCTAACTTTCTATGATTTGAACTTCTCCTGTGAGTCCAGTTTCGGATTCCGATGCTTCACTTCAGGTTTACTGTATTCCTTGCACCTTCTTATTGACGATGAAACACAGAAATTGCATCCGAATTTAATACAAAAGGCACAATGCCGACTTAAGTACAAGAGGACTGACATTCTCCCTTTCTATGATTTGAAACTCTCCTGTGGGTCCAGTTTTAGATTCCGATGCTTCACTTCTGGTTTACTGTATCCCTTGGACCTTCTTACTGACGATGAAACACAGACATGGCATCCGGATTTTAAACAAAAGGCACAATGCCGACTTAAGTAAAAGTGGATTGACACTCTCTCTTTCTATGATTTGGACCTCTCCTGTGGGTCCAGTTATAGATTCCGATGCTTCACTACAGTTTTACTGTATACCTTGCACCTTCTTATTGACGATGTAACACAGAAATTGCATCCGAATTTAATACAAAAGGCACAATGCCGACTTAAGTAAAAGAGGACTGACACTCTCACTTTCTGTGATTTGAACCTCTCCTGTGAGTCCAGTTTTAGATTCCGATGCTTCACTTCAGGTTTACTGTATACCTTGGACCTTCTTATTGACGATGAAACACAGAAATTGCATCCGGATTTAATACAAAAGGCACAATGCCGACTTAAGTACAAGAGGACTGGCACTCTTACTTTCTATGATTTGAACTTCTCCTGTGAGTCCAGTTTCGGATTCCGATGCTTCACTTCAGGTTTACTGTATACCTTGCACCTTCTTATTGACGATGAAACACAGAAATTGCATCCGAATTTAGTACAAAAGGCACAATGCCGACTTAAGTACAAGAGGACTGACATTCTCCCTTTCTATGATTTGAAACTCTCCTGTGGGTCCAGTTTTAGATTCCGATGCTTCACTTCAGGTTTACTGTATCCCTTGGACCTTCTTACTGACGTTGAATCACAGATATTGCATCCGGATTTTAAACAAAAGGCACAATGCCGACTTAAGTAAAAGAGGATTGACACTCTCTCTTTCTATGATTTGGACCTCTCCTGTGAGTCCAGTTATAGATTCCGATGCTTCACTACAGTTTTACTGTATACCTTGCACTTTCTTATTGACGATGAAATACAGAAATTGCATCCGAATTTAATACAAAAGGCACAATGCCGACTTAAGTACAAGAGGACAGACACTCTCACTTTCTATAATTTGAACCCCTCCTGTGAGTCCAGTTTTAGATTCCGATGCTTCACTTCAGGTTTACTGTATCCCTTGGACCTTCATATTGACGATGATATACAGAAATTGCATCCGAATTAAATACAAAAGGCACAATGCTGACTTAAGTACAAGTGGACTGACACTCTCCCTTTCTATGATTTGGACCTCTCCTGTGAGTCCAGTTTCAGATTCCGATGCTTCACTTCAGGCTTACAGTATCCCGTGGACCTTCTTACTGACGATGAAACACAGCAATTGCATCCGAATTTAATACAAAATGCACAACGCCGACTTAAGTAAAAGAAGACTGACACTCTCATTTTCTATGATTTGAACCTCACATGTGAGTACAGTTTTAGATTCCGATGCGTCACGTCAGGTTTACTGTGTACCTTGCACCTTCTTATTGACGATGAAACTCAGAAATTGCATCTGAATTAAATACCAAAGGCACAATGCCGACATAAGTACAGGAGGACTGACACTCTCACATTCTATGATGCGTACCTCTCCTGTGAGTCCAGTTTTAGATTCCGATGCTTCACTTCAGGTTTGATGTATCCCTTGGTCCTTCTTATTGACGATGATACACAGAAATTGCATTGTCATTAAATTCAAAAGGCACAATGCCGACTTAAGGACAAGAGGACTGACACTCTAACTCTCTATGATTTGAACCTCTCCTGTGAGTTCAGTTTTAGATTCCGATGCTTCACTTGAGGTTTACTGTATACCTTGCACCTTCTTATTGACGATGAAACACAGAAATTGCATCGGAATTAAATTCAAAAGGCACAATGCCGACTTAAGTACAAGTCGACTGACACTCTAATTATCTATGATTTGAACCTCACCTGTGAGTCCAGTTTTAGATTCCGATGCTTCTTTTCAGGTTTACTGTATCCTTTGGACGTTCTAATTGACGATGAAACACAGAATTTGCATCCGAATTTAATGCAAAAGGCACAATGCCAACTTAAGTACAAGTGGACTGACACTCACACAGAAATTGCATCCGAATTTAATAAAAAAGGGCACAATGCTGACTTAAGTACAAGAGGACTGACACTCTCTCTTTCTATGATTTGAACCTCTCCTGTGAGTCCACTTTTAGATTCCGATGTTTCACTTCAGGTTTACAGTATACCTTGCACCTTCTTATTGACGATGAAACACAGAAATTGCATCCGAATTTAATACAAAAGGCACAATGCCGACTTAAGTACAAGAGGACGGACACTCTCACTTTCTATGATTTGAACCTCTCCTGTGAGTCCAGTTTTAAATTCCGGTGCTTGACTTCAGGTTTACTGTATCCCTTGGACCTTCTTATTGAAGATGAAACACAGAAATTGCATCCGAATTTAATACAAAAGGCACAATGCCTACTTAAGTAAAAGAGGACTGACACTCTCTCTTTCTATTATATGAACCTCTCCTGTGAGTCCAGTTTTAGATTCCGATGCTTCACTTCAGGTTAACTGTATACCTTGCACCTTCTTATTGACGATGAAACACAGAAAATGCATCGGAATTAAATTCAAAAGGCACAATGCCGACTTAAGTACAAGTGGACTGACACTCTAATTATCTATGATTTGAACCTCTCCTGTGAGTCCAGTTTTAGATTCCGATGCTTCACTTCAGGTTTACTGTATCCCTTGGACCTTCTTATTGAAGATGAAACGCAGAAATTGCATCCAAACTTAATACAAAATGCACAATGCCGACTTAAGTAAAAGAGGACTGACACTCTCACTTTCTGTGATTTGAACGTCTCCTGTGAGTATAGTTTTAGATTCCGATGCTTCACTTCAGGTTTACTGTATACCTTGCACCTTCTTATTGTCGATGAAACACAGAAATTGCATCCGAATTAGATACCAAAGGCACAAAGCCGACATAAGTACAAAAGGACTGACACATTCACTTTCTATGATGCGCACCTCTCCTGTGAGTCCAGTTTTAGATTCCGATGCTTCACTTCAGGATTACTGTATCCCTTGGACCTTCTTATTGACGAAGAAACACAGAAATTGCATCCGAAGTTAATACAAAAGGCACAATGCCGACTTAAGTAAAAGAGGACTGACACTCTCTCTTTCCATGATTTGAATCTCTCCTGTGAGTCCAGTTACAGATTCCGATGCTTCACGTCAGGTTTACTGTATCCCTTGGACCTTCTTATTGACGATGAAACACAGAAATTGCATCCGGATTTAATACAAAAGGCACAATGCCGACATAAGTACAAGAGGACTGGCACTCTAACTTTCATGATTTGAACTTCTCCTGTGAGTCCAGTTTCGGATTCCGATGCTTCACTACAGTTTTACTGTATACCTTGCACTTTCTTATTGACGATGAAACACAGAAATTGCATCCGAATTTAATACAAAATGCACAATGCCGACTTAAGTAAAAGAGGACTGACACTCTCACTTTCTGTGATTTGAACGTCTCCTGTGAGTATAGTTTTAGATTCCGATGCTTCACTTCAGGTTTACTGTATCTCTTGGACCTTCTTATTGATGATGAAACACAGAAATTGCATCCGATTTTAATACAAGAAGCACAATGCCGACTTTAGTAAAAGAGGACCGACACTCTCACTTCCTATGATTTGAACCTCTCCTGTTAGTCCAGTTTTACATTCCGATGCTTCACTTCAGGTTAACGGTATCCCTTGGACCTTCTTACTGACGATGAAACACAGAAATTGCATCGGAATTTAATACAAAAGGCACAATGCCGACTTAAGTAAAAGAGGACTGACCCTCTATCTATGATTTGGACCTCTCCTGCGAGTACAGTTTTAGATTCCGATGCCTCACTTCAGGTTTACTGTATCCCTTGGACCTTCTTATTGGCGATGAAACACAGAAATTGCATCCGAATTTAATACAAAAGGTACAATGCCGCCTGAAGTAAAAGAGGACTGACACTCTCACTTTCTGTGATTTGATCCTCTCTTGTGATCCCAGTTTTAGATTCCGATGCTTCACTTCAGGATTACTGTATCCCTTGGACCTTCTTATTGACGAAGAAACACAGAAATTGCATCCGAAGTTAATACAAAAGGCACAATGCCGACTTAAGTAAAAGAGGACTGACACTCTCTCTTTCCATGATTTGAATCTCTCCTGTGAGTCCAGTTACAGATTCCGATGCTTCACTTCAGGTTAACGGTATCCCTTGGACCTTCTTACTGACGATGAAACACAGAAATTGCATCGGAATTTAATACAAAAGGCACAATGCCGACTTAAGTAAAAGAGGACTGACCCTCTATCTATGATTTGGACCTCTCCTGCGAGTACAGTTTTAGATTCCGATGCCTCACTTCAGGTTTACTGTATCCCTTGGACCTTCTTATTGGCGATGAAACACAAAAATTGCATCGGAATTAAATTCAAAAGGCACAATGAGGACTTAAGTACAAGAGGACTGACCCTCTAACTTTCTATGATTTGAACCTCTCCTCTGAGTCCAGTTTTAGATTCCGATGCGTCACTTCAGGTTTACTATATCCCTTGGACCTTCTTTTTGGCGATGAAACACAGAAATTGCATCCGGATTTAATACAAAAGGCACAATGCCGACTTAAGTAAAAGATGATTGACACTGTTTCTTTCTATGATTTGGACCTCTCCTGTGAGTCCAGTTATAGATTCCGATGCTTCACTACAGGTTTACTGTATACCTTGGACCTTCTTATTGACGATGAAACACAGATTTTGCATCGGAATTTAATACAAAACGCACAATGCCGACTTAAGTAAAAGAGGACTGACACTCTCACTTTCTATGATTTGAACCTCTCCTGTTAGTCCAGTTTTAGATTCCGATGCTTCACTTCTGGTTTACTGTATCCCTTGGACCTTCTTATTGACGATGAAACACAGAAATTGCATCGGAATTTAATACAAAAGGCACAATGCCTACTTAAGTAAAAGAGGACTGACACTCTCTCTCTCTATGTTTTGAACCTCTCCTGTGAGTCCAGTTTTAAATTCCGATGCTTCACTTCAGGCCTACTGTATACCTTGCACCTTCTTATTGACGATGAAACAGAAAAATTGCATTGGAACTTAATACAAAAGCCACAATGCTGACTTAAGTAAAAGAGGACTGACACTCTCACTTTCTATGATTTGCACCTCTCCTGTGAGTCCAGTTATAGATTCCGATGCTTCACTACAGGTTTACTGTGTACTTTGGACCTTCTTATTGACGATGAAACACAGAATTTGCATCGGAATTTAATACAAAACGCATAATGCCGACTTAAGTAAAAGAGGACTGACACTCTCACTTTCTATGATTTGAACCTCTCCTGTTAGTCCAGTTTTAGATTCCGATGCTTCACTTCAGGTGTACTGTATCCCTTGGACCTTCTTATTGACGATGAAACACAGAAATTGCATCGGAATTTAATACAAAAGGCACAATGCCGACTAAAGTACAAGAGGACTGACACTCTAACTTTCTATGATTTGAACCTCTCCTGTGAGTCCAGTTTGAGATTCCGATGATTCACTTCAGGCTTACTGTATCCCTTGGACCTTCTTATTGACGATGAAACACAGAAATTGCATCCGAAATTAATACAAAAGGCACAATGCCGACTTAAGTAAAAGAGGTGTGACACTCTCCCTTTCTGTGATTTGAACGTCTCCTGTGAGTCCAGTTTTAGATTCCGATGCTTCACTTCAGGTCTACTGTATCCCTTGGACCTTCTTATTGACGATGAAACACAGAAATTTCACCGGAATTTAATACAAAATTCACTATGTCGAGTTAAGTAAAGGAGGACTGTCACTCTCTCTTTCTATGATTTGAACCTCTCCTGTGAGTCCAGTTATAGATTCCGATGCTTCACTTCTGGTTTACTGTATACCTTGCAACGTCTTATTGACGATGAAACACAAAAATTGCATCGGAATTAAATTCAAATGCACAATGCCGACAAAAGTTCAAGAGGACTGACACTCTAACTTTCTATGATTTGAAACTCTCCTGTGAGTCCAGTTTTAGATTCCGATGCTTCACTTCAGGTTTACTGTATCCCTTGGACCTTCTTATTGACGATGAAATACAGTATTTGCATCCAAATTTAATACAAAAGGCACAATGCCGTCTTAAGTACAAGAGGACTGACACTCTAACTTTCATTTATTTGAACCTCTCCTGTGAGTCCAGTTTTGCATTCCGATGCTTCACTTCAGGTTTACTGTATACCTTGCACCTTCTTATTATCGATGAAACACAGTAATTGCATCGGACTCAAATTCAAAAGGCACAATGCCGACTTAAGTACATGAGGACTGACTCTCTAACTCTCTATGATTTGCACCACTCCTGTGAATCCAGTTTTGGATTCCGATGCTTCACTTCAGGTTTGCTGTATCCCTTGGACCTTCTTATTGACGATGAAACACAGAAATTGCATCCGAATTTAATACAAAAGACACAATGCCGACTTCAGTAAAAGAGGACTGACACTCTCTCTTTCTATGATTCAACCTCTCCTGTGAGTCCAGTTTTAGATTCCGATGCTTCACTTCAGGTTTACTGTATCCCTTGGACCTTCTTATTGACGATGAAACACAGAAATTGCATCGGAATGTAATACAAAGTGCAGAATCCCGACTGAAGTAAAAGAGGATTGACACTCTCTCTGTCTAAGATTTGAACCTCTCCTGTAAGTCCAGTTTTAGATTCCGATGCTTCACTTCCGGTTTACTGTATACCTTGCACCTTCTTATTGAAGATGAAACACAGAAATTGCATCGGAATTTAATACAAAAGGCACAATGCCGACTTAAGTAAAGGAGGACCGACACTCTATCTATGACTTGAACCTCTCCTGTGAGTCCAGTTTTAGATTCCGATGCTTCACTTCAGGTTTACTGTATCCCCTGGACCTTCTTATTGACTATGAAACACAGAGTTTACATCCGAATTTAATACAAAAGGCACAATGCCGACTTAAATACAAGAGGACTGACACTCTAACTTTCTATGATTAGAAACCCTCCTGTGAGTCCAGTTTTAGATTCCGATGCCTCACTTCAGGTTTGCTGTATCCCTTATACCATCTTATTTGCGATGAAACACAGAAATTGCATTCGAATTTAATACAAAAGGCACAATGCCGACTTAAGTAAAAGAGGACTGACACTCTCACTTTCTGTGATTTGAACCTCTCCAGTGAGTCCAGTTTTAGATTCCGATGCTTCACTTCAGGTTTACTGTTTACCTTGCACCTTCTTATTGATGATGAAACACAGAAATTGCATCCAAATTTAATACAAAAGGCACAATGCCGACTTAAGTAAAAGAGGACTGACACTCTCACTTTCTTTGATTTGAACCTCTCCTGTGAGTCCAGTTTTAGATTCCGATGCTTAACTGCAGGTTTACTGTGTCCCTTGGACCTTCTTGTTGACGATGAAATACAGAAATTGCATCCGAATTTAATTCAAAAGGCACAATGCCGACTTAAGTACAAGAGGACTGACACTCTCCTTTTCTATGATTTGAACCTCTCCTGTGAGTCCAGTTTTACATTCCGATGCTCCACTACAGGTTTACTGTATGCCTTAGACCTTCTTATTGACGAAGTAACACAGAAATTGCATCCGAATTTAATACAAAAGGCACAATGCCGACTTAAGTAAAAGAGGACTGTCACTCTCTCTTTGTATGATTTGAACCTCTTCTGCGAGTCCAGTTTTAGATTCCGCTGCTTCACATCAGGTTTACTGTATACCTTGCACCATCTTATTGACGATGATACACAGAAATTGCATCCGAATTTAATACAAAAGGCACAATGCCCACTTAAGTAAAAGAGGACTGTCACTTTCTCTTTCTACGATTTGAACCTCTCCTGTGAGACCAGTTTTAGATTCCGATGCTTCACTTCAGGTTTACTGTATACCTTGCACCTTCTTATTGACGATGAAACACAGAAATTCCATCTGAATTTATTACAAAAGGCACAATGCCGACTTACGTAAAAGAGGACTGTCACTCTCTCTTTCTATGATTTGAATCTCTCCTGTGAGTCCAGTTTTAGATTCCGATGCATCACTTCAGGTTTACTGTATACCTTGCACCTTCTTATTGACGATGAAACACATAAATTGCATCCGAAATTAATACAAAAGGCACAATGCCGACTTACGTACAAGAGGACTGACACTCTAATTTTCTATGATTTGAGCCTCTCCTGTGAGTCCCGTTTTAGATTTCGGTGCTTCACTTCAGGTTTACTGTATCCATGGGACAATCTTGATGACGATGAAATACAGAAATTGCATCCGAATTTAATACAAAAGGCACAATGCCGACTTAAGCACAAGAGGACTGAAACTCTCACTTTCTATGATTTGAACCTCTCCTGTGAGTCCAGTTTTAGATTTCGATGCTTCACTTCAGGTTTACTGTATACCTTGCACCTTCCTATTGACGATGAAACACTGAAATTGCATCGGAATGAAATTCAAAAGGCACAATGCCGATTTAAGTACAAGAGGACACACTCTAACTATCTATGGTTTGATCCTCTCCTGTGAGTACAGTTTTAGATTCCGATGCTTCACTTCAGGTTTACTGTATCCCTTGGACCTTCTTATTGACGATGAAACACAGAAATTGCATCCGAATTTAATACAAAAGGCACAATGCCGACTTATGTAAAAGAGGACTGACACTCTCTCTTTCTATGATTTGAACCTCTCCTGTGAGTCCAGTATTAGATTCCGATGCTTCACTTCAGGTTTACTGTATCCCTTGGATCTTATTATTGACGATGAAACACGGAAATTGCATCGGAATTTAATATAAAAGGCACAATGCCGACTTAAGTAAAAGACGACTGACACTGTCTCTTTCTATGATTTGAACCTCTCCTGTGAGTCCAGTTATAGATTCCGATGCTTCACTTCAGGTTTACTGTTTATCTTGCACCTTCTTATTGACGATGAGACACAGAAATTGCATCGGAATTTAATACAAATGGCACAATGCCGACTTAAGTACAAGAGGACTGACACTCTCACTTCCTATGATTTGAACCTCTCTTGTGATTCCAGTTTTAGATACCGATGCTTCACTTCTGGTTTACTGTATACCTTGCAACGTGTTATTGACGATGAAACACAAAAATTGCATCGGAATTAAATTCCAATGCACAATGCCGACAAAAGTTCAAGAGGACTGACAGTCTAACTTTCTATGATTTGAAACTCTCCTGCGAGTCCAGTTTTAAATTCCGATGCTTCACTTCAGGTTTACTGTATCCCTTGGACCTTCTTATTGACGATGAAATACAGTAATTGCATCCAAATTTAATACAAAAGGCACAATGCCGACTTAAGTACAAGAGGACTGACACTCTAACTTTCATTTATTTGAACCTCTCCTGTGAGTCCAGTTTTGCATTCCGATGCTTCACTTCAGGTTTACTGTATACCTTGCACCTTCTTATTATCGATGAAACACAGTAATTGCATCGGACTCAAATTCAAAAGGCACAATGCCGACTTAAGTACATGAGGACTGACTCTCTAACTCTCTATGATATGCACCACTCCTGTGAGTCCAGTTTTAGATTCCGATGCTTCACTTCAGGTTTACTGTATCCCTTGGACCTTCTTATTGACGATGAAACACAGAAATTGCATCGGAATGTAATACAAAGGGCAGAATGCCGACTTAAGTAAAAGAGGATTGACACTCTCTCTGTCTAAGATTTGAACCTCTCCTGTAAGTCCAGTTTTAGATTCCGATGCTTCACTTCCGGTTTACTGTATACCTTGCACCTTCTTATTGACGATGAAACACAGAAATTGCATCGGAATTTAATACAAAAGGCACAATGCCGACTTAAGTAAAAGAGGACCGACACTCTATCTATGACTTGAACCTCTCCTGTGAGTCCAGTTTTAGATTCCGATGCTTCACTTCAGGTTTACTGTATCCCCTGGACCTTCTTATTGACTATGAAACACAGAGTTTGCATCCGAATTTAATACAAAAGGCACAATGCCGACTTAAATACAAGAGGACTGACACTCTAACTTTCTATGATTAGAACCCCTCCTGTGAGTCCAGTTTTAGATTCCGATGCCTCACTTCAGGTTTGCTGTATCCCTTGGACCATCTTATTTGCGATGAAACACAGAAATTGCATTCGAATTTAATACAAAATGCACAATGCCGACTTAAGTAAAAGAGGACTGACACTCTCACTATCTGTGATTTGAACCTCTCCTGTGAGTCCAGTTTTAGATTCCGATGCTTCACTTCAGGTTTACTGTATACCTTGCACCTTCTTATTGATGATGAAACACAGAAATTGCATCCAAATTTAATACAAAAGGCACAATGCCGACTTAAGTAAAAGAGGACTGACACTCTCACTTTCTATGATTTGAACCTCTCCTGTGACTCCAGTTTTAGATTCCGATGCTTAACTGCAGGTTTACTGTGTCCCTTGGACCTTCTTGTTGACGATGAAATACAGAAATTGCATCCGAATTTAATTCAAAAGGCACAATGCCGACTTAAGTACAAGAGGACTGACACTCTCCCTTTCTATGATTTGAACCTCTCCTGTGAGTCCAGTTTTACATTCCGATGCTCCACTACAGGTTTACTGTATGCCTTGGACCTTCTTATTGACGAAGTAACACAGAAATTGCATCCGAATTTAATACAAAAGGCACAATGCCGACTTAAGTAAAAGAGGACTGTCACTCTCTCTTTGTATGATTTGAACCTCTTCTGTGAGTCCAGTTTTAGATTCCGATGCTTCACATCAGGTTTACTGTATACCTTGCACCATCTTATTGACGATGAAACACAGAAATTGCATCCGAATTTAATACAAAAGGCACAATGCCCACTTAAGTAAAAGAGGACTGTCACTTTCTCTTTCTACGATTTGAACCTCTCCTGTGAGACCAGTTTTAGATTCCGATGCTTCACTTCAGGTTTACTGTATACCTTGCACCTTCTTATTGCCGATGAAACACAGAAATTCCATCTGAATTTATTACAAAAGGCACAATGCCGACTTAAGTAAAAGAGGACTGTCACTCTCTCTTTCTATGATTTGAATCTCTCCTGTGAGTCCAGTTTTAGATTCCGATGCATCACTTCAGGTTTACTGTATACCTTGCACCTTCTTATTGACGATGAAACACATAAATTGCATCCGAAATTAATACAAAAGGGACAATGCCGACTTACGTACAAGAGGACTGACACTCTAATTTTCTATGATTTGAGCCTCTCCTGTGAGTCCCGTGTTAGATTTCGGTGCTTCACTTCAGGTTTACTGTATCCATGGGACCATCTTGATGACGATGAAATACAGAAATTGCATCCGAATTTAATACAAAAGGCACAATGCCGACTTAAGTACAAGAGGACTGAAACTCTCACTTTCTATGATTTGAACCTCTCCTGTGAGTCCAGTTTTAGATTTCGATGCTTCACTTCAGGTTTACTGTATACCTTGCACCTTCCTATTGACGATGAAACACTGAAATTGCATCGGAATGAAATTCAAAAGGCACAATGCCGATTTAAGTACAAGAGGACACACTCTAACTATCTATGGTTTGAACCTCTCCTGTGAGTCAAGTTTTAGATTCCGATGCTTAACTGCAGGTTTACTGTGTCCCTTGGACCTTCTTGTTGACGATGAAATACAGAAATTGCATCCGAATTTAATTCAAAAGGCACAATGCCGACTTAAGTACAAGAGGACTGACACTCTCCCTTTCTATGATTTGAACCTCTCCTGTGAGTCCAGTTTTACATTCCGATGCTCCACTACAGGTTTACTGTATGCCTTGGACCTTCTTATTGACGAAGTAACACAGAAATTGCATCCGAATTTAATACAAAAGGCACAATGCCGACTTAAGTAAAAGAGGACTGTCACTCTCTCTTTGTATGATTTGAACCTCTTCTGTGAGTCCAGTTTTAGATTCCGATGCTTCACATCAGGTTTACTGTATACCTTGCACCATCTTATTGACGATGAAACAAAGAAATTGCATCCGAATTTAATACAAAAGGCACAATGCCCACTTAAGTAAAAGAGGACGGTCACTTTCTCTTTCTACGATTTGAACCTCTCCTGTGAGACCAGTTTTAGATTCCGATGCTTCACTTCAGGTTTACTGTATACCTTGCACCTTCTTATTGACGAAGAAACACAGAAATTCCATCTGAATTAATTACAAAAGGCACAATGCCGACTTAAGTAAAAGAGGACTGTCACTCTCTCTTTCTATGATTTGAATCTCTCCTGTGAGTCCTGTTTTAGATTCCGATGCATCACTTCAGGTTTACTGTATACTTTGCACCTTCTTATTGACGATGAAACACATAAATTGCATCCGAAATTAATACAAAAGGCACAATGCCGACTTACGTACAAGAGGACGGACACTCTAACTTTCTATGATTAGAACCTCTCCTGTGAGTCCAGTTTTAGATTCCGATGCTTCACTTCTGGTTTACTGTATACCTTGCAGCTTCTTATTGACGATGAAACACAGAAATTGCATCGGAATTTAATTCAAAAAGCACAATGCCGACTTAAGTTCAAGAGGACTGACACTCTAACTTTCTATGATTTGAACCACTCCTGTGAGTCCGGTTTTAGGTTCCGATGCTTCACTTCGGGTTTACTGTATCCCTTGGACCTTCTTATTGACGATGAAACACAGAAATTGCATCCGAAATTAATACAAAGTGCACAATGCCGACTTAAGTGAAAGAGGTGTGACACACTCCCTTTCTGTGATTTGAACGTCTCCTGTGAGTCCAGTTTTACATTCCGAAGCATCACTTCAGGTTAACTTATCCCTTGGCCCTTCTTATTGACGATGAAACACAGAAATTTCATCGGAATTTAATACAAAATTCACAATGTCGACTTAAGTAAAAGAGGACTGTCACTCTTTCTTTCTATGATTTGAACCTCTCCTGTGAGTCCAGTTACAGATTCCGATGCTTCACTTCAGGTTTACTGTATATCTTGCACCTTCTTATTGACGATGAGACACAGAAATTGCATCGGAATTTAATGCAAATGGCACAATGCCGACTTAAGTACAAGTGGACTGACACTCTCACTTCCTATGATTTGAACCTCTCTTGTGATTCCAGTTTTAGATACCGATGCTTCACTTCAGGTTTACTGTATACCTTGCACCGTCTTATTGACGATGAAACACAAAAATTGCATCGGAATTAAATTCAAAAGGCACAATACCGACATAAGTACAAGAGGACTGACACTCTAACTTTCTATGATCTGAATCTCTCCTGTGAGTCCAGTTTTAGATTCCGATGCTTCACTTCAGGTTCACTGTATCCCTTTGACCTTCTTATTGACGATAAATACAGTAATTGCATCCGAATTTAATACAAAAGGCACAATGCCGACTTAAGTTCAAGAGGACTGACACTCTAACTTTCTATGATTTGAACCACTCCTGTGAGTCCAGTTTTAGATTCCGATGCTTCACTTCAGGTTTACTCTATTCCTTGGACCTTCTTATTGACGATGGAATACAGAAATTGCATCCGAATTTAATACAAAAAGCACAATACCTACTGAAGTACAAGAGGACTGACACTCTCCCTTTCTATGATTTGAACCTCTCCTGTGAGTACAGTTTTAGATTCCGATGCTTCACTTCAGGTTTACTGTATCCCTTGGACCTTCTTATTGACGACGAAACACAAAAATTGCATCGGAATGTAATACATAGGGCACAATGCCGACTAAAGTAAAAGAGGACTGACACTCTCTCTGTCTAAGATTTGAACCTCTCCTGTGAGTCCAGTTTTAGATTGCGATGCTTCACTTCAGGTTTACTGTATACCTTGCACCTTCTTATTGACGATGAAACACAGAAATTGCATCGGAATTTAATACAAAAGGCACAATGCCGACTTAAGTAAAAGAGGACTGGCACTCTATGTATGATTTGAACCTCTCCTGTGAGTCCAGTTTTAGATTCCGATGCTTCACCTCAGGTTCACTGTATCCCTTGGACCTTCTTATTGACGATGAAACACAGAGTTTGCATCCGAATTTAATACAAAAGGCACAATGCCGACTTAAATACAAGAGGACGGACACTCTAACTTTCTATGATTAGAACCCCTCCTGTGAGTCCAGTTTTAGATTCCGATGCCTCACTTCAGGTTTGCTGTATCCCTTGGACCATCTTTTTGGCGATGAAACACAGAAATTGCATCCGAAATTAATACAAAAGGCACAATGCCGACTTAAGTAAAAGAGGACCGACACTCTCACTTTCTGTGATTTGAACCTCACCTGTGAGTCCAGTTTTAGTTTCCGATGCTTCACTTCATTTTTACTGTATACCTTGCACCTTCTTATTGACGATGAAACACAGAAATTGCATCGGAATGTAATACAAAAGGCACAATGCCGACTTAAGTACAAGAGGACTGACGCTCTAACTTTCTATGATTTGAACCTCTCTTGTGAGTCCAGTTTTAGATTCCGATGCGTCACTTCAGGTTTACTGTATCCCTTGTACCTTCTTATTGACGAGAAAATGCAGCAATTGCATCCGAATTTAATACAAAAGGCACAATGCCGACTTAAATACAAGAGGACGGACACTCTAACTTTCTATGATTAGAACCCCTCCTGTGAGTCCAGTTTTAGATTGCGATGCTTCACTTCAGGTTTACTGTATACCTTGCACCGTCTTATTGACGATGAAACACAAAAATTGCATCGGAATTAAATTCAAAAGGCTCTATGCCGACTTAAGTACAAGTGGACTGACACTCTAACTATCTATGATTTGAACCTCTCCTGTGAGTCCAGTTTTAGATTCCGATGCTTCACTTCAGGTTTACTGTATCCCTTGGACCTTGTGATTGACGATGAAACACAGAGTTTGCATCCGAATTTAATACTAGAGGCACAATGACGACTTAAGTAATAGACGAGTGACACTCTCACTTCCTATGATTTGAACCTCTCCTGTGAGTCCAGTTTTAGATTCTGATGCTTCACTTCAGGTTTACTGTATACCTTGCACCTTCTTATTGACGACGAAACTCAGAAATTCCATCGGAATTTAATACAAAAGGCACAATGCCGACTAAAGTACAAGAGGGCTAACTTTCTCACTTTCTATGATTTGAACCTCTCCTGTGAGTCCAGTTTTAGATTCCGTTGCTTAAGTTCAGGTTTACTGTATCTCTTGGACCTTCTTAATGACGGTGACACACAGAAATTGCATCCGAATTTAATACAAAAGGCACAATGCCGACTTAGGTAAAAGAGAACTGACACTCTCACTTTCTCTGATTTGAACCTCTCCTGTGAGTCCAGTTTTAGATTCCGATGCTTAACTGCAGGTTTACTGTATCCCTTGGACCTTCTTATTGACGATGAAACACAGAAATTGCATCCGAATTTAATACAAAAGGCACAATGCCGACTTAAGTAAAAGAGGACTGTCACTTTCCCTTTCTATGATTTGAACCTCTTCTGTGAGTCCAGTTTTAGATTCCGATGCTTCACTTCAGGTTTACTGTATCCCTTGCACCTTCATATTGAAGATAAAAACACAGAAATGGCATCCGAATTTAATACAAAAGGCACAATGCCGACTTAAGTAAAATAGGACTGACACTCTCTCTTTCTATGATTTCAACCTCTCCTGTGAGTCCAGTTTCAAATTCGGATGCTTCACTTCAGGTTTACTGTATCCCTTGGACCTTCTTATTGACGATGAAACACAGAAATTGCATCCGAATTTAATACAAAAGGCACAATGCCGACTTAAGTAAAAGAGGACTGACACTCTTACTTTCTATGATTTGAACCTATCCTGTGAGTCCAGCTTTAGATTCCGATGCTTCACTTCAGGTTTACTGTCTCCCTTGGACCTTCTTATTGACGATGGAACACAGAAATTGCATTGGAATTTAATACAAAAGGCACAATGCCGACTTGAGTACAAGAGGACTGACACTCTAACTTTCTATGATTTGAGCCTCTCCTGTGAGTCCAGTTTTAGATTCCGATGCTTCAATTCAAGTTTGCTGTATACCTTGCACCTTCTTATTGACGATGAAACACAGAAATTGCATCCGAATTTAATACAAAGGGCACAATGCCGACTTAAGTACAAGAGGACTGACACTCTCCCTTTCTATGATTTGAACCTTTCCTGTGAGTCCAGTTTCAGATTCCGATGCTCCACTTCAGGTATACGGTATCCCTTGGAGCTTCTCATTGACGATGAAACACAGAAATTGCATCCGAATTTAATACAAAAGGCACAATGCCGACTTAAGTAAAAGAGGACTATCACTTTCTCTTTGTATGATTTAAACCTCTCCTGTGAGTCCAGGTTTAGATTCCGATGCTTCACTTCAGGTTTACTGTATACCTTGCACCTTCTTATTGACGATGAAACACAGAAATTCCATCTGAATTTATTAAAAAAGGCACAATGCCGACTTAAGTAAAAGAGGACTGTCACTCTCTCTTTCTATGATTTGAATCTCTCCTGTGAGTCCAGTTTTAGATTCCGATGCATCACTTCAGGTTTACTGTATACCTTGCACCTTCTTATTGACGATGAAACACATAAATTGCATCCGAAATTAATACAAAAGGCACAATGCCGACTTACGTACAAGAGGACTGACACTCTAATTTTCTATGATTTGAGCGTCTCCTGTGAGTCCCGTTTTAGATTTCGGTGCTTCACTTCAGGTTTACTGTATCCATGGGACCATCTTGATGACGATGAAATACAGAAATTGCATCCGAATTTAATACAAAAGGCACAATGCCGACTTAAGTACAAGAGGACTGAAACTCTCACTTTCAATGATTTGAACCTCTCCTGTGGGTCCAGTTTTAGATTTCGATGCTTCACTTCAGGTTTACTGTATACCTTGCACCTTCCTATTGACGATGAATCACTGAAATTGCATCGGAATGAAATTCAGAAGGCACAATGCCGATTTAAGTACAAGAGGACACACTCTAACTATCTATGGTTTGAACCTCTCCTGTGAGTCCAGTTTTAGATTCCGATGCTTCACTTCAGGTTTACTGTATCCCTTGGATCTTATTATTGACGATGAAACACGGAAATTGCATCGGAATTCAATTTAAAAGGCACAATGCCGACTTAAGTAAAAGAGGACTGACACTGTCTCTTTCTATGATTTGAATCTCTCCAGTGAGTACAGTTTTAGATTCCGATGCTTCACTTCTGGTTTACTGTATCCCTTGGATCTTCTTATTGACGATGACATACAGAAATTACATCCGAATTTAATACAAAAGGCACAATGCCGACTTAAGTAAAAGAGGTCTGACACTCTCTCTTACTATGATTTGAACCTCTCCTGTGTGTCTAGTTTTAGATTCCGATGCTTCACTTCAGGTTCACTGTATCCCTTGGACCTTCTTATTGACGATAAATACAGTAATTGCATCCGAATTTAATACAAAAGGCACAATGTCGACTTAAGTAAAGAGGACTGACACTCTAACTCTCTATGATTTGAACCTCTCCTGTGAGTCCAGTTTTAGATTCCGATGCTTCACTTCTGGTTTACTGTATACCTTGCAGCTTCTTATTGACGATGAAACACAGAAATTGCAACGGAATTAAATTCAAAAGACACAATGCCGACTTAACTACAAGAGGACTGACACTCTAACTATCTATGATTTAAACCTCTCCTGTGAGTCCGGTTTCAGGTTCCGATGCTTCACTTCGGGTTTACTGTATCCCTTGGACCTTCTTATTGACGATGAAACACAGAAATTGCATCCGAATTTAATACAAAAGGCACAATGCCGACTTAAGTAAAAGAGGACTGACACTCTTACTTTCTATGATTTGAACCTATCCTGTGAGTCCAGCTTTAGATTCCGATGCTTCACTTCAGGTTTACTGTCTCCCTTGGACCTTCTTATTGACGATGGAACACAGAAATTGCATTGGAATTTAATACAAAAGGCACAATGCCGACATGAGTACAAGAGGACTGACACTCTAACTTTCTATGATTTGAGCCTCTCCTGTGAGTCCAGTTTTAGATTCCGATGCTTCAATTCAACTTTACTGTATACCTTGCACCTTCTTATTGACGATGAAACACAGAAATTGCATCCGAATTTAATACAAAGGGCACAATGCCGACTTAAGTACAAGAGGACTGACACTCTCCCTTTCTATGATTTGAACCTCTCCTGTGAGTCCAGTTTCAGATTCCGATGCTCCACTTCAGGTATACGGTATCCCTTGGAGCTTCTTATTGACGATGAAACACAGAAATTGCATCCGAATGTAATACAAAAGGCACAATGCCGACTTAAGTAAAAGAGGACTATCACTTTCTCTTTGTATGATTTAAACCTCTCCTGGGAGTCCAGGTTTAGATTCCGATGCTTCACTTCAGGTTTACTGTATACCTTGCACCTTCTTGTTGACGATGAAACACAGAAATTCCATCTGAATTTATTAAAAAAGGCACAATGGCGACTTAAGTAAAAGAGGACTGTCACTCTCTCTTTCTATGATTTGAATCTCTCCTGTGAGTCCAGTTTTAGATTCCGATGCATCACTTCAGGTTTACTGTATACCTTGCAGCTTCTTATTGACGATGAAACACAGAAATTGCAACGGAATTAAATTCAAAAGACACAATGCCGACTTAACTACAAGAGGACTGACACTCTAACTATCTATGATTTAAACCTCTCCTGTGAGTCCGGTTTCAGGTTCCGATGCTTCACTTCGGGTTTACTGTATCCCTTGGACCTTCTTATTGACGATGAAACACAGAAATTGCATCCGAATTTAATACAAAAGGCACAATGCCGACTTAAGTACAAGAGGACTGAAACTCTCACTTTCAATGATTTGAACCTCTCCTGTGGGTCCAGTTTTAGATTTCGATGCTTCACTTCAGGTTTACTGTATACCTTGCACCTTCCTATTGACGATGAATCACTGAAATTGCATCGGAATGAAATTCAAAAGGCACAATGCCGATTTAAGTACAAGAGGACACACTCTAACTATCTATGGTTTGAACCTCTCCTGTGAGTCCAGTTTTAGATTCCGATGCTTCACTTCAGGTTTACTGTATCCCTTGGATCTTATTATTGACGATGAAACACGGAAATTGCATCGGAATTCAATTTAAAAGGCACAATGCCGACTTAAGTAAAAGAGGACTGACACTGTCTCTTTCTATGATTTGAATCTCTCCAGTGAGTACAGTTTTAGATTCCGATGCTTCACTTCTGGTTTACTGTATCCCTTGGATCTTCTTATTGACGATGACATACAGAAATTACATCCGAATTTAGTACAAAAGGCACAATGCCGACTTAAGTAAAAGAGGTCTGACACTCTCTCTTACTATGATTTGAACCTCTCCTGTGTGTCTAGTTTTAGATTCCGATGCTTCACTTCAGGTTCACTGTATCCCTTGGACCTTCTTATTGACGATAAATACAGTAATTGCATCCGAATTTAATACAAAAGGCACAATGCCGACTTAAGTAAAGAGGACTGACACTCTAACTCTCTATGATTTGAACCTCTCCTGTGAGTCCAGTTTTAGATTCCGATGCTTCACTTCTGGTTTACTGTATACCTTGCAGCTTCTTATTGACGATGAAACACAGAAATTGCAACGGAATTAAATTCAAAAGACACAATGCCGACTTAACTACAAGAGGACTGACACTCTAACTATCTATGATTTAAACCTCTCCTGTGAGTCCGGTTTCAGGTTCCGATGCTTCACTTCGGGTTTACTGTATCCCTTGGACCTTCTTATTGACGATGAAACACAGAAATTGCATCCGAATTTAATACAAAAGGCACAATGCCGACTTAAGTAAAAGAGGACTGACACTCTTACTTTCTATGATTTGAACCTATCCTGTGAGTCCAGCTTTAGATTCCGATGCTTCACTTCAGGTTTACTGTCTCCCTTGGACCTTCTTATTGACGATGGAACACAGAAATTGCATTGGAATTTAATACAAAAGGCACAATGCCGACATGAGTACAAGAGGACTGACACTCTAACTTTCTATGATTTGAGCCTCTCCTGTGAGTCCAGTTTTAGATTCCGATGCTTCAATTCAACTTTACTGTATACCTTGCACCTTCTTATTGACGATGAAACACAGAAATTGCATCCGAATTTAATACAAAGGGCACAATGCCGACTTAAGTACAAGAGGACTGACACTCTCCCTTTCTATGATTTGAACCTCTCCTGTGAGTCCAGTTTCAGATTCCGATGCTCCACTTCAGGTATACGGTATCCCTTGGAGCTTCTTATTGACGATGAAACAGAATGTAATACAAAAGGCACAATGCCGACTTAAGTAAAAGAGGACTATCACTTTCTCTTTGTATGATTTAAACCTCTCCTGTGAGTCCAGGTTTAGATTCCGATGCTTCACTTCAGGTTTACTGTATACCTTGCACCTTCTTATTGACGATGAAACACAGAAATTCCATCTGAATTTATTAAAAAAGGCACAATGCCGACTTAAGTAAAAGAGGACTGTCACTCTCTCTTTCTATGATTTGAATCTCTCCTGTGAGTCCAGTTTTAGATTCCGATGCATCACTTCAGGTTTACTGTATACCTTGCACCTTCTTATTGACGATGAAACACATAAATTGCATCCGAAATTAATACAAAAGTCACAATGCCGACTTACGTACAAGAGGACTGACACTCTAATTTTCTATGATTTGAGCGTCTCCTGTGAGTCCCGTTTTAGATTTCGGTGCTTCACTTCAGGTTTACTGTATCCATGGGACCATCTTGATGACGATGAAATACAGAAATTGCATCCGAATTTAATACAAAAGGCACAATGCCGACTTAAGTACAAGAGGACTGAAACTCTCACTTTCAATGATTTGAACCTCTCCTGTGGGTCCAGTTTTAGATTTCGATGCTTCACTTCAGGTTTACTGTATACCTTGCACCTTCCTATTGACGATGAATCACTGAAATTGCATCGGAATGAAATTCAAAAGGCACAATGCCGATTTAAGTACAAGAGGACACACTCTAACTATCTATGGTTTGAACCTCTCCTGTGAGTCCAGTTTTAGATTCCGATGCTTCACTTCAGGTTTACTGTATCCCTTGGATCTTATTATTGACGATGAAACACGGAAATTGCATCGGAATTCAATATAAAAGGCACAATGCCGACTTAAGTAAAAGAGGACTCACACTGTCTCTTTCTATGATTTGAATCTCTCCAGTGAGTACAGTTTTAGATTCCGATGCTTCACTTCTGGTTTACTGTATCCCTTGGATCTTCTTATTGACGATGACATACAGAAATTACATCCGAATTTAATACAAAAGGCACAATGCCGACTTAAGTAAAAGAGGTCTGACACTCTCTCTTACTATGATTTGAACCTCTCCTGTGTGTCTAGTTTTAGATTCCGATGCTTCACTTCAGGTTCACTGTATCCCTTGGACCTTCTTATTGACGATAAATACAGTAATTGCATCCGAATTTAATACAAAAAGCACAATGCCGACTTAAGTAAAGAGGACTGACACTCTAACTCTCTATGATTTGAACCTCTCCTGTGAGTCCAGTTTTAGATTCCTATGCTTCACTTCTGGTTTACTGTATACCTTGCAGCTTCTTATTGACGATGAAACACAGAAATTGCAACGGAATTAAATTCAAAAGACACAATGCCGACTTAACTACAAGAGGACTGACACTCTAACTATCTATGATTTAAACCTCTCCTGTGAGTCCGGTTTCAGGTTCCGATGCTTCACTTCGGGTTTACTGTATCCCTTGGACCTTCTTATTGTCGATGAAACACAGAAATTGCTTCCGAAATTAATACAAAGGGCACAATGCCGACTAAAGTAAAAGAGGTGTGACACACTCCCTTTCTGTGATTTGAACGTCTCCTGTGAGTCCAGTTTTACATTCCGAAGCATCACTTCAGGTTAACTTATCCCTTGGCCCTTCTTATTGACGATGAAACACAGAAATTTCATCGGAATTTAATACAAAATTCACAATGTCGACTTAAGTAAAAGAGGACAGTCACTCTTTCTTTCTATGATTTGAACCTCTCCTGTGAGTCCAGTTACAGATTCCGATGCTTCACTTCAGGTTTACTGTATATCTTGCACCTTCTTATTGACGATGAGACACAGAAATTGCATCGGAATTTAATGCAAATGGCACAATGCCGACTTAAGTACAAGTGGACTGACACTCTCACTTCCTATCGTTTGAACCTCTCTTGGGATTCCAGTTTTAGATACCGATGCTTCACTTCAGGTTTACTGTATACCTTGCACCGTCTTGTTGACGATGAAACACAAAAATTGCATCGGAATTAAATTCAAAAGGCACAATACCGACATAAGTAAAAGAGGACTGACACTCTAACTTTCTATGATTTGAATCTCTCCTGTGAGTCCAGTTTTAGATTCCGATGCTTCACTTCAGGTTCACTGTATCCCTTGGACCTTCTTATTGACGATAAATACAGTAATTGCATCCGAATTTAATAAAAAGGCACAATGCCGACTTAAGTACAAGAGGACTGACACCCTAACTTTCTATTATATGAACCTCTCCTGTGAGTCCAGTTTTACATTCCGATGCTTCACTTCAGGTTTACTGTATACCTTGCACCTTCTTATTGACGATGAAACACAGTAATTGCATCGGAATCAAATTCAAAAGGCACAATGCCGACTTAAGTACATGAGGACTGACACTCTAACTCTCTATGATTTGAACCCCTCCTGTGAGTCCAGTTTTGGATTCCGATGCTTCACTTCAGGTTTACTGTATACCTTGTACCTTCATATTGACGATGAAACACAGAAATTGCATCGCAATTTAATTCAAAAGGCACAATGCCGACTTAAGTAAAAGAGGACTGGCACTCTATGTATGATTTGAACCTCTCCTGTGAGTCCAGTTTTAGATTCCGATGCTTCACCTCAGGTTCACTGTATCCCTTGGACCTTCTTATTGACGATGAAACACAGAGTTTGCATCCGAATTTAATACAAAAGGCACAATGCCGACTTAAATACAAGAGGACGGACACTCTAACTTTCTATGATTAGAACCCCTCCTGTGAGTCCAGTTTTAGATTCCGATGCCTCACTTCAGGTTTGCTGTATCCATTGGACCATCTTTTTGGCGATGAAACACAGAAATTGCATCCGAAATTAATACAAAAGGCACAATGCCGACTTAAGTAAAAGAGGACCGACACTCTCACTTTCTGTGATTTGAACCTCACCTGTGAGTCCAGTTTTAGTTTCCGATGCTTCACTTCATTTTTACTGTATACCTTGCACCTTCTTATTGACGATGAAACACAGAAATTGCATCGGAATGTAATACAAAAGGCACAATGCCGACTTAAGTACAAGAGGACTGACGCTCTAACTTTCTATGATTTGAACCTCTCTTGTGAGTCCAGTTTTAGATTCCGATGCGTCACTTCAGGTTTACTGTATCCCTTGTACCTTCTTATTGACGAGAAAATGCAGCAATTGCATCCGAATTTAATACAAAAGGCACAATGCCGGCTTAAGCACAAGATGACTGACACTCTAACTTTCTAAGATTTGAACCTCTCCTGTGAGTCCTGTTTTGGATTCGGATGCTTCACTTCAGGATTACTGTATACCTTGTACCTTCTTAATGACGACGAAACACAGAAATTGCATCAGAATTAAATTCAAAAGGCACAATGCCGATTTAAGTACAAGAGGACTGACACTCTAGCTTTCTATGATTTGAACCTCTCCTGTGAGTCCAGTTTTAGATTCCGATGCTTCACTTCAGGTTTACTGTATCCCTTGGACCTTCTTATTGACGATGGAATACAAAAATTGCATCCGAATTTAATACAAAAGGCACAATGCCGACTTAAGTACAAGAGGACTGACACTCTCACATTCTGTGATTTGAACCTCTCCTGTGATTCCAGTTTTAGATTCCGATGCTTCACTTCAGGTTTACTGTATACCTTGCACCGTCTTATTGACGATGAAACACAAAAATTGCATCGGAATTAAATTCAAAAGGCTCTATGCCGACTTAAGTACAAGTGGACTGACACTCTAACTATCTATGATTTGAACCTCTCCTGTGAGTCCAGTTTTAGATTCCGATGCTTAAGTTCAGGTTTACTGTATCTCTTGGACCTTCTTAATGACGATGACACACAGAAATTGCATCCGAATTTAATACAAAAGGCACAATGCCGACTTAGGTAAAAGAGAACTGACACTCTCACTTTCTCTGATTTGAACCTCTCCTGTGAGTCCAGTTTTAGATTCCGATGCTTAACTGCAGGTTTACTGTATCCCTTGGACCTTCTTATTGACGATGAAACACAGAAATTGCATCCGAATTTAATACAAAAGGCACAATGCCGACTTAAGTAAAAGAGGACAGTCACTTTCCCTTTCTATGATTTGAACCTCTTCTGTGAGTCCAGTTTTAGATTCCGATGCTTCACTTCAGGTTTACTGTATCCCTTGCACCTTCATATTGAAGATAAAAACACAGAAATGGCATCCGAATTTAATACAAAAGGCACAATGCCGACTTAAGTAAAATAGGACTGACACTCTCTCTTTCTATGATTTCAACCTCTCCTGTGAGTCCAGTTTCAAATTCCGATGCTTCACTTCAGGTTTACTGTATCCCTTGGACCTTCTTATTGACGATGAAACACAGAAACTGCATCCGAATTTAATACAAAAGGCACAATGCCGACTTAAGTAAAAGAGGACTGACACTCTTACTTTCTATGATTTGAACCTATCCTGTGAGTCCAGCTTTAGATTCCGATGCTTCACTTCAGGTTTACTGTCTCCCTTGGACCTTCTTATTGACGATGGAACACAGAAATTGCAGTGGAATTTAATACAAAAGGCACAATGCCGACTTGAGTACAAGAGGACTGACACTCTAACTTTCTATGATTTGAGCCTCTCCTGTGAGTCCAGTTTTAGATTCCGATGCTTCAATTCAAGTTTACTGTATACCTTGCACCTTCTTATTGACGATGAAACACAGAAATTGCATCCGAATTTAATACAAAGGGCACAATGCCGACTTAAGTACAAGAGGACTGACACTCTCCCTTTCTATGATTTGAACCTTTCCTGTGAGTCCAGTTTCAGATTCCGATGCTCCACTTCAGGTATACGGTATCCCTTGGAGCTTCTTATTGACGATGAAACACATAAATTGCATCCGAATTTAATACAAAAGGCACAATGCCGACTTAAGTAAAAGAGGACTATCACTTTCTCTTTGTATGATTTAAACCTCTCCTGTGAGTCCAGGTTTAGATTCCGATGCTTCACTTCAGGTTTACTGTATACCTTGCACCTTCTTATTGACGATGAAACACAGAAATTCCATCTGAATTTATTAAAAAAGGCACAATGCCGACTTAAGTACAAGTGGACTGAAACTCTCACTTTCAATGATTTGAACCTCTCCTGTGGGTCCAGTTTTAGATTTCGATGCTTCACTTCAGGTTTACTGTATACCTTGCACCTTCCTATTGACGATGAATCACTGAAATGGCATCGGGATGAAATTCAAAAGGCACAATGCCGATTTAAGTACAAGAGGACACACTCTAACTATCTATGGTTTGAACCTCTCCTGTGAGTCCAGTTTTAGATTCCGATGCTTCACTTCAGGTTTACTGTATCCCTTGGATCTTATTATTGACGATGAAACACGGAAATTGCATCGGAATTCAATTTAAAAGGCACAATGCCGACTTAAGTAAAAGAGGACTGACACTGTCTCTTTCTATGATTTGAATCTCTCCAGTGAGTACAGTTTTAGATTCCGATGCTTCACTTCTGGTTTACTGTATCCCTTGGATCTTCTTATTGACGATGACATACAGAAATTACATCCGAATTTAATACAAAAGGCACAATGCCGACTTAAGTAAAAGAGGTCTGACACTCTCTCTTACTATGATTTGAACCTCTCCTGTGTGTCTAGTTTTAGATTCCGATGCTTCACTTCAGGTTCACTGTATCCCTTGGACCTTCTTATTGACGATAAATACAGTAATTGCATCCGAATTTAATACAAAAGGCACAATGCCGACTTAAGTAAAGAGGACTGACACTCTAACTCTCTATGATTTGAACCTCTCCTGTGAGTCCAGTTTTAGATTCCGATGCTTCACTTCTGGTTTACTGTATACCTTGCAGCTTCTTATTGACGATGAAACACAGAAATTGCAACGGAATTAAATTCAAAAGACACAATGCCGACTTAACTACAAGAGGACTGACACTCTAACTATCTATGATTTAAACCTCTCCTGTGAGTCCGGTTTCAGGTTCCGATGCTTCACTTCGGGTTTACTGTATCCCTTGGACCTTCTTATTGACGATGAAACACAGAAATTGCATCCGAATTTAATACAAAAGGCACAATGCCGACTTAAGTAAAAGAGGACTGACACTCTTACTTTCTATGATTTGAACCTATCCTGTGAGTCCAGCTTTAGATTCCGATGCTTCACTTCAGGTTTACTGTCTCCCTTGGACCTTCTTATTGACGATGGAACACAGAAATTGCATTGGAATTTAATACAAAAGGCACAATGCCGACATGAGTACAAGAGGACTGACACTCTAACTTTCTATGATTTGAGCCTCTCCTGTGAGTCCAGTTTTAGATTCCGATGCTTCAATTCAACTTTACTGTATACCTTGCACCTTCTTATTGACGATGAAACACAGAAATTGCATCCGAATTTAATACAAAGGGCACAATGCCGACTTAAGTACAAGAGGACTGACACTCTCCCTTTCTATGATTTGAACCTCTCCTGTGAGTCCAGTTTCAGATTCCGATGCTCCACTTCAGGTATACGGTATCCCTTGGAGCTTCTTATTGACGATGAAACACAGAAATTGCATCCGAATGTAATACAAAAGGCACAATGCCGACTTAAGTAAAAGAGGACTATCACTTTCTCTTTGTATGATTTAAACCTCTCCTGTGAGTCCAGGTTTAGATTCCGATGCTTCACTTCAGGTTTACTGTATACCTTGCACCTTCTTATTGACGATGAAACACAGAAATTCCATCTGAATTTATTAAAAAAGGCACAATGCCGACTTAAGTAAAAGAGGACTGTCACTCTCTCTTTCTATGATTTGAATCTCTCCTGTGAGTCCAGTTTTAGATTCCGATGCATCACTTCAGGTTTACTGTATACCTTGCACCTTCTTATTGACGATGAAACACATAAATTGCATCCGAAATTAATACAAAAGGCACAATGCCGACTTACGTACAAGAGGACTGACACTCTAATTTTCTATGATTTGAGCGTCTCCTGTGAGTCCCGTTTTAGATTTCGGTGCTTCACTTCAGGTTTACTGTATCCATGGGACCATCTTGATGACGATGAAATACAGAAATTGCATCCGAATTTAATACAAAAGGCACAATGCCGACTTAAGTACAAGAGGACTGACACTCTTACTTTCTATGATTTGAACCTATCCTGTGAGTCCAGCTTTAGATTCCGATGCTTCACTTCAGGTTTACTGTCTCCCTTGGACCTTCTTATTGACGATGGAACACAGAAATTGCATTGGAATTTAATACAAAAGGCACAATGCCGACTTAGGTAAAAGAGAACTGACACTCTCACTTTCTCTGATTTGAACCTCTCCTGTGAGTCCAGTTTTAGATTCCGATGCTTAACTGCAGGTTTACTGTATCCCTTGGACCTTCTTATTGACGATGAAACACAGAAATTGCATCCGAATTTAATACAAAAGGCACAATGCCGACTTAAGTAAAAGAGGACAGTCACTTTCCCTTTCTATGATTTGAACCTCTTCTGTGAGTCCAGTTTTAGATTCCGATGCTTCACTTCAGGTTTACTGTATCCCTTGCACCTTCATATTGAAGATAAAAACACAGAAATGGCATCCGAGTTTAATACAAAAGGCACAATGCCGACTTAAGTAAAATAGGACTGACACTCTCTCTTTCTATGATTTCAACCTCTCCTGTGAGTCCAGTTTCAAATTCCGATGCTTCACTTCAGGTTTACTGTATCCCTTGGACCTTCTTATTGACGATGAAACACAGAAATTGCATCCGAATTTAATACAAAAGGCACAATGCCGACTTAAGTAAAAGAGGACTGACACTCTTACTTTCTATGATTTGAACCTATCCTGTGAGTCCAGCTTTAGATTCCGATGCTTCACTTCAGGTTTACTGTCTCCCTTGGACCTTCTTATTGACGATGGAACACAGAAATTGCATTGGAATTTAATACAAAAGGCACAATGCCGACTTGAGTACAAGAGGACTGACACTCTAACTTTCTATGATTTGAGCCTCTCCTGTGAGTCCAGTTTTAGATTCCGATGCTTCAATTCAAGTTTACTGTATACCTTGCACCTTCTTATTGACGATGAAACACAGAAATTGCATCCGAATTTAATACAAAGGGCACAATGCCGACTTAAGTACAAGAGGACTGACACTCTCCCTTTCTATGATTTGAACCTTTCCTGTGAGTCCAGTTTCAGATTCCGATGCTCCACTTCAGGTATACGGTATCCCTTGGAGCTTCTTATTGACGATGAAACACAGAAATTGCATCCGAATTTAATACAAAAGGCACAATGCCGACTTAAGTAAAAGAGGACTATCACTTTCTCTTTGTATGATTTAAACCTCTCCTGTGAGTCCAGGTTTAGATTCCGATGCTTCACTTCAGGTTTACTGTATACCTTGCACCTTCTTATTGACGATGAAACACAGAAATTCCATCTGAATTTATTAAAAAAGGCACAATGCCGACTTAAGTACAAGAGGACTGAAACTCTCACTTTCAATGATTTGAACCTCTCCTGTGGGTCCAGTTTTAGATTTCGATGCTTCACTTCAGGTTTACTGTATACCTTGC